>NC_086445.1:31061825-31361825 GCF_028390025.1 Pseudophryne corroboree | reverse complement strand
ATATAAAAAAAAAGGCCACAAACAGCACATGATGCAAAGAAGAAAAAAATAAGATTTTATCCTCTGTATCGTGTGCACTGTTTTTGATGTCTGTAAAGCGCCTTGAGTCCTGTTGGAGAAAGAGCGCTATATAAATAAAAATTATTATTATTATTATAAGATTTTACTCACCGGTAAATCTATTTCTCGTAGTCCGTAGTGGATGCTGGGGACTCCGTAAGGACCATGGGGAATAGACGGGCTCCGCAGGAGACTGGGCACTCTAAGAAAGAATTAGTACTACTGGTGTGCACTGGCTCCTCCCTCTATGCCCCTCCTCCAGACCTCAGTTAAGGAAACTGTGCCCGGAAGAGCTGACATTACAAGGAAAGGATTTTGGAATCCAGGGTAAGACTCATACCAGCCACACCAATCACACCGTACAACTTGTGATAACTTACCCAGTTAACAGTATGAACAATAACAGAGCATCACGCAACCTGATGCAAACATAACATAACCCTTAGTTAAGCAATAACTATATACAAGTATTGCAGAAGAAGTCCGCACTTGGGACGGGCGCCCAGCATCCACTACGGACTACGAGAAATAGATTTACCGGTGAGTAAAATCTTATTTTCTCTAACGTCCTAGTGGATGCTGGGGACTCCATAAGGACCATGGGGATTATACCAAAGCTCCCAAACGGGCGGGAGAGTGCGGATGACTCTGCAGCACCGAATGGGCAAACACAAGGTCCTCCTCAGCCAGGGTATCAAACTTATAGAACTTTGCAAAGGTGTTTGAACCCGACCAAGTAGCTGCTCGGCAAAGTTGTAATGCCGAGACCCCTCGGGCAGCCGCCCAAGAAGAGCCCACTTTCCTTGTGGAATGGGCTTTCACTGATTTTGGATGCAGCAAACCAGCCGCAGAATGAGCCTGCTGAATCGTGTTACAGATCCAGCGAGCAATAGTCTGCTTTGAAGCAGGAGCACCCAGCTTGTTGGATGCATACAGGATAAACAGCGAGTCAGTTTTCCTGACTCCAGCCGTCCTGGCTACATAAATCTTCAAAGCCCTGACTACATCAAGCAACTTGGAGTCCTCCAAGTCACGAGTAGCCGCAGGCACCACAATAGGTTGGTTCAAATGAAAAGAAAATGGATAGGGCCGAAATCTGGACCTTTATGGACCCTAATGTTAAGCCCATAGTCACTCCTGACTGTAGGAAGTGCAGGAACCGGCCCAGCTGGAATTCCTCTGTAGGGGCCTTCCTGGCCTCACACCAAGCAACATATTTTCGCCATATACGGTGATAATGTTGAGATGTCACGTCCTTCCTAGCCTTTATCAGCGTAGGAATAACTTCATCTGGAATGCCTTTCTCCACTAGGATCCGGCGTTCAACCGCCATGCCGTCAAACGCAGCCTCGGTAAGTCTTGGAACAGACAGGGCCCCTGTTGCAACAGATCCTGTCTGAGAGGCAGAGGCCCTGGGTCCTCTGTGAGCATTTCTTGCAATTCCGGATACCAAGTCCTTCTTGGCTAAACCGGAACAATGAGTATTGTTCTCACTCCTCTTTTTCTTATGATTCTCAGCACCTTGGGTATGAGAGGAAGAGGAGGAAACACATAGACCGACTGGAACACCCACGGTGTTACTAGTGCGTCCACAGCTATCGCCTGAGGGTCTCTTGACCTGGCGCAATACCTTTGTAGCTTTTTGTTGAGGCGGGATGCCATCATGTCCACCTGTGGCAGTTCCCATCGATTTGTAATCTGTGTGAAGACTTCTTGATGAAGTCCCCACTCTCCCGGGTGGAGGTCGCGCATGCTGAAGAATTCTGCTTCCCAGTTGTCCACTCCCGGAATGAACACTGCTGACAGTGCTTGCACGTGATTCTCCGCCCAACGAAAAATCTTGGTGGCTTCCGCCATCGCTACTCTGCTTCTTGTGCCGCCCTGGCGGTTTACATGAGCCACTGCGGTGATGTTGTCTGACTGAATCAGCACCGGTTGGTTGTGAAGCAGAGGCTCCGCTTGACTCAGGGCATTGAATATGGCCCTTAGTTCCAGGATATTGATGTGCAGACAAGCCTCCTGACTTGACCACAGCCCTTGGAACTTTCTTCCCTGAGTGACTGCCCCCCATCCTCGGAGGATTGCATCCGTGGTCACCAGGGCCCAGTCCTGTATGCCGAACCTGCGTCCCTTGAGAAGGTGAGCACTCTGCAGCCACCACAGAAGAGACACCCTGGCCCTGGGGGATAGGGTGATCAGCCGATGCATCTGAAGATGTGATCCGGACCACTTGTCCAACAGATCCCACTGAAAGGTCCTTGCATGGAAACTGCCAAAGGGAATGGCTTTGTATGATGCCACCATCTTTCCCAGGACTCGCGTGCAGTGATGCACCGACACCTGTTTTGGTTTTAAGAGTTCTCTGACCAGAGTCACGAGCTCCTGAGCCTTCTCCGCCGGGAGAAACACCTTTTTCTGGTCCGTGTCCAGAATCATGCCCAGGAAGGGCAGATGAGTCGTAGGGATCAGCTGCGACTTTGGAATATTCAAAATCCAGCTGTGCTGTTGCAACACTTCCTAAGAGTGTGCTACGCTGATCAGCAACTGCTCTCTGGACCTCGCCTTTATGAGGAGATCGTCCAAGTATGGGATAACTGTGACACCCTGCATTCGGAGGAGCACCATCATTTCCGCAATTACCTTGGTAAATATTCTCGGTGCCATGGAGAGACCAAACGGCAACGTCTGGAATTGGTAATGACAGTCCTGTACCACAAATCTGAGGTACTCCTGATGAGGTGGATAAATGGGGACATGCAGGTAAGCATCCTTTATGTCCAAAGACACCATAAAATCCCCCTCTTCCAGGCTTGCAACGACCGCTCTGAGCGATTCCATCTTGAACTTGAACCTTTTCAGGTAAATGTTCAGGGATTTTAAATTCAATATGGGTCTGACCGAACCGTCCGGTTTCGGAACCACAAACATTGTGGAATAGTAACCCCTTCCCTGTTGAGGGAGGGGAACCTGTACCACCACCTGCTGGAGATATAATTTGTGAATTGCCGCTAACACTACTTCCCTTTCTATGGGGGAAGCAGGCAGGGCTGATTTTAGGTAACGGTGAGGGGGCATCACTTCGAATTCCAGCTTGTATCCCTGAGACACAATCTGTATAGCCCAGGGATCCACCTGTGAGCGAACCCACTGGTGGCTGAATTTTCGGAGACACGCCCCCACCGCTCCCGGCTCCACCTGTGGAGCCCCAACGTCGTGCGGTGGATTTAGTGGAAGCCGGGGAGGACTTCTGTTCCTAGGAACTAGCTGTATGGTGCAGCTTCTTTCCTCTACCCCTGCCTCTGGCAAGAAAGGACGCACCTCTGCCTTTCTTGCCTTTTGTGATCAAAAGGACTGCATTTGGTAATACGGTGCTTTCTTAGGCTGTGAGGGAATATATGGCAAAAAATTTGACTTCCCAGCTGTAGCTGTGGAAACTAGGTCCGAGAGACCGTCCCCAAACAATTCCTCACCCTTGTAGGGTAAAACCTCCATGTGCTTTTTAGAGTCGGCATCGCCTGTCCATTGCCGAGTCCACAGGACCCTTCTGGCAGAAATCGACATTGCATTTATTCTAGAGCCCAGTAGGCAAATGTCCCTCTGGGCATCCCTCATGTATAGGACAGCATCTTTTATATGCCCCAGGGTCAGTAATATAGTATCCTTGTCCAAGGTATCCAGTTCCTTAGACAGTGTATCTGTCCATGCTGCTACAGCACTACACATCCAGGCCGACGCAATTGCCGGCCGCAGTATGGTACCTGAATGTGTATAAACAGACTTCAGGATACCTTCCTGCTTCCTATCCGCAGGATCCTTTAGGGAGGCCGTATCCTGTGACGGCAGGGCCACCTTCTTAGATAAGCGTGTCAGAGCTTTGTCTACCCTAGGGGAGGATTCCCAGCGCATCCTGTCCGTTGGCGGGAAGGGGTACGCCATAAGTAACCTTTTGGAATTCAGTACTTTCCTATCAGGAGAATCCCACGCTTTTTCACATAACTCATTTAACTCATGTGAAGGGGGAAAAGTCACCTCTTGCTTTTTCTCCCCAAACATATAAACCCTCTTGTCAGGGACAGGGTTTACCTCTGATATGTGCAATACATCCTTCATAGCTACAATCATGTAGCGGATGGCTTTAGCCATTTTAGGCTGCAATTTTGCATCATCGCCATCAGAGCCGGCCCTAACCAATATGATGCCCTAGGCAAGATTTTGGCTGGTGCCCCCTAGCACCGCCGCTAGTTCTGCAGGAGATGCCTGGCATGAGTCAGTTGGCAGCTCTGCTGCTAACGTTGGGCGCCTTTTGTTTATGAAAATGCATCTTATTTGCATTACAATGTGGCTAGGATGCACAAGCAGCTTCTGTTGATTAAAATGATATGCAGTATGCCTATATTCTATGTGCGACTACAGCTGTATCTGCATATGAAATGCTACATTACAGTGATTTCCAGGAATACACTGCAATGTAGCATTTCGTATGCAGATACAGCCGCAGTCACACACAGAATATAGGCATGCCGCATATCATTTTAATCAGCAGAAGCTGCTGGTGCCCCTAAGCATACCAAATGCCCTAGGCATTTGCCTAGTTTGCCTATGCCTAAGGCCGGCTCTGATCGCCATCGACACTGGAGTCAGAATCCGTGTCGATATCTGTGTCAACAATATGGGATAGTGGGCGCTTCTGAGACCCTGACGGCCTCTGCGCTATAGGATCAGGCATGGGCTGAGACCCCGACTGTCCCAAGGCTTCATTTATCCAACCTTTTATGCAAGGAGTTTACATTATCATTTAACACCTTCCACATATCCATCCAATCAGGTGTCGGCGCCGTCGGCGGGGACACCTCATTCATCTGCACCTGCTCTGCCTCCACATAGCCCTCCTCGTCAAACATGTCGACACAAACGTACTGACACACCACACACACAGGGAATGCTCTATATGAGGACAGGACCCCCACAAGGCCTTTTGGAGAGACAGAGAGAGAGTATGCCAGCACACACCCCAGCGCTATATGACCCAGGAATCACACAGTAACTTAGTGTTTACCCAGTAGCTGCTGTATATATGATTATTGCGCTAAATTTATGTGCCCCCCCTCTCTTTTTACCCTCTTTCTACCGTGAGTCTGCAGGAGAGAGCCTGGGGAGATTCCTCTCAGCGGAGCTGTGGAGAGAAAATGGCGCTGGTGAGTGCTGAGGAAGAAGCCCCGCCCCCTCAGCCGCGGGCTTCTGTCCCGCGATTTGGTGTAAAAAATGGCGGGGGCTCATGCATATATACAGTGCCCAGCTGTGTATATGCTGCTTTTGCCAAGAGGTACTCAATTGCTGCCCAGGGCG
Source organism: Pseudophryne corroboree (assembly GCF_028390025.1). Taxonomy (NCBI): domain Eukaryota; kingdom Metazoa; phylum Chordata; class Amphibia; order Anura; family Myobatrachidae; genus Pseudophryne; species Pseudophryne corroboree. The sequence continues at coordinate 31,356,419 of NC_086445.1, read as the reverse complement.
CCCCCCCCTGCACCCTGCACCCTACAGTGACCGGAGTGTGTGGGTTAGTGTGGGCGCAATGGCGCACAGCTGCAGTGCTGTGCGCTACCTCATGTGAATGAAGACAGGAGTCTTCTGCCACAGATTTTGACGTCTTCTTGCTTCATCCGCCGGCTTCTGTCTTCTGGCTCTGCGAGGGGGACGGCGGCGCGGCTCCGGGAACGGACGACCAAGGTTAAGTTCCTGTGTTCGAACCCTCTGGAGCTAATGGTGTCCAGTAGCCTAAGAAGCGCAACCTAGCTGCAGTTAGTAGGTTTGCTTCTCTCCCCTCAGTCCCACGTAGCAGAGAGTCTGTTGCCAGCAGAAGTTCTCTGAAAATAAAAAACCTAACTAAAATACTTTCTTAATAGCAAGCTCAGGAGAGCTCACTAAAATGAACCCAGCTCCTTCCGGGCACAGATTCTAACTGAGGTCTGGAGGAGGGGCATAGAGGGAGGAGCCAGTGCACACCAGTAGTACTAATTCTTTCTTAGAGTGCCCAGTCTCCTGCGGAGCCCGTCTATTCCCCATGGTCCTTACGGAGTCCCCAGCATCCACTAGGACGTTAGAGAAATAGGATTTTGATAACACACCGGTAAATCCTTTTCTCCTAGTCCGTAGAGGATGCTGGGGATGACATCAAGACCATGGGGTATAGACGGGATCCGCAGGAGACATGGGCACTCCAAAGACTTTTCATTGGGTGTACCTGGCTCCTCCCTCTATGCCCTTCCTCCAGACCTCAGTTGTAGGAACTGTGCCCAGGGAGACTGACATTTCGAGGAAAGGAATTGCTTAACTAGTGGTGAGATATCTACCAACTCACACCCTCAACCATGCCGCACACATGGCATTCAACATAACACACGCCAACAGGCATGAACTAATTACAGCATTATGCTGAAACCAAGATAACACAACTTGTGTAACTGTAATAACTAAACTGCAGGTAAAGTACGCACTGGGACAGGCGCCCAGCATCCTCTACAGACTAGGAGAAAAGGATTTACCGGTAGGTTATTAAAATCCTATTTTCTCATACGTCCTAGAGGATGCTGGGGACGACATCAAGACCATGGGGTCTATACCAAAGCTCCAGTAGGGGCGGGAGAGTGCGGATGACCCTGCAGCACAGATTGACCAAACTTTAGGTCCTCATCGGCCAAACTTGTAGAACTTAGCAAATGTGTTTGACCCTGACCAAGTAGATGCTCAGCAAAAAGCCGCCCAGGATGAGCCCACCTTCCTAGTGGAGTGGGCCTTTACCGACGTCGGTAACGGTAATCCAGCCATAGTATGAGCTTGCTGAATCGTATTTCTAATCCAACGTGCAATAGTCTGCTTGGAAGCAGGACAGCCAATCTTGTTGTGATCATGCAGGACAAACAGAGCCTCTGTTTTCCGTATACGAGCTGTTCTAGCAACATAGATTTTCAAAGCTCTAACCACATCTAGAATCTTTGAATCAGTGAATGTGTCAGTAACTACTGGCACCACAATAGGTTGGTTTATGTGAAAAGCAGAAACCACCTTTGGAAGAAAATGTTGGCGAGTTCGCAACTCTGCCCTATCTTCATGGAAAATCAGGTAAGGGCTCTTGTGAGGCAGGGCCCCCAATTCCGACACCCGCCTTGCGGATGCCAATGCCAAAAGCATCACCACTTTCCAAGTGAGAAACTTCAACTCTATCTTTTGTAGAGGCTCAAACCAATCCGATTGGAGGAACTGCAATACCACGTTAAGGTCCCATGGAGCCACTGGAGGCACGAATGTAGGCTGGATGTGCAGAACCCCTTTCACGAAGGTCTGAACCTCTGGAAGAGAGGCCAATTGTTTTTGGAAGAGCACTGACAAGACCGAAATCTGGACCTTGATTGATCCCAATCGTAGGCCCGTCTCCACACCATCCTGCAAAAAATGGTGAAAACGTCCTAAGTGAAACTCTTCCATAGGAGCTTTCTTGGATTCACACCAAGACACAGATTTTCTCCAAATACGGTGGTAATGTTTTGACGTTACTCCCTTTCTGGCCTGAATAAGGGTGGGGATGACCTCCTTAGGAATACCCTTCATGGCTAGGATACGACGCTCAACAGCCATGCCGTCAAACGTAGCTACGGTAAGTCTTGGTACACACAGGGCCCCTGCTGCAGCAGGTCCTCCCGAGGAGGAAGAGGCCGAGGATCTCCTATGAGTAACTGCTGAAGATCTGGGTACCAAGCCCTTCTTGGCCAGTCTGGGGCAATGAAGATTGCTCGAACCCTTGTCTTTCTTATGATCCTGAGTACTTTTGGGATCAGCGGAAGTGGAGGGAAAACATACACTGACGGAAACACCCACTGGGTCACCAGTGCATCCACTGCTACTGCTTGAGGGTCTCTCGACTTGGAACAGTATCTCTGATGCTTCGTGTTGAGACGAGACGCCATCATGTCTATTTGAGGAACTCCCCAAAGACTTGTCACCTCTGCGAAGACTTCTTGGTGGAGTCCCCACTCTCCTGGATGGAGATCGTGTCTGCTGAGGAAGTCTGCTTCCCAGTTGTCTACTTCCGGAATGAATATTGCAGACAGAGCTTGTAGATGTTTTTCTGCCCAGCAGAGGATTTTTGTCGCCTCTGCCATTGCCGTTCTGCTTTTCGTTCCGCCCTGCCTGTTTATGTATGCGACTGCTGTTACATTGTCCGCCTGGATCTGCACGGGACGGTCTTGAAGAAGATGTACCGCTTGTTGAAGGCCATTGTAATTGGCTCTTAGCTCCGGAACGTTTATGTGAAGGCAGGCTTCCTGTTGTGACCAACGTCCCTGGAAGTTTTCTCCCTGAGAGACTGCTCCCCAGCCTCGGAGAATTGCATCCGTGGTTACTAGGACCCAGTCCTGAATCCCGAACCTGCATCCCTCTAGCAGGTGAGAGCTGTGCAACCACCACAGGAGCGAAATCCTGGTTTTTGATGACAGGATTATCTTTCTGTGCATGTGTAGGTGTGACCCTGACCACTTGTCCAACAGGTCCCACTGGAATACTCTGGCATGGAACCTGCCAAACTCGTAGGTCGCCACCATCTTCTCCAACAACAAAATGCACTGATAGATCGACACACTTGATGGTTTCAATATCTGTTTTACCATTTTCTGGATTTCCAGAGCCTTTTCCAGCGGAAGAAATACTCTCTGAACTTCTGTGTCCAGAATCATCCCGAGGTAAGACAACCTTGTTGTCGGTTCCAACTGTGACTTTGTGTAATTTATGATCCACCCGTGTTGTTGGAGTATTGACAGGGAGAGGGATATGTTTTGAAATAACTGCTCCCTGGATCTCGCCTTTATCAGGAGGTCATCCAGATAAGGGATTATATTGACTCCTTTCTGACGAAGGAGGACCATCATCTCTGCCATCACCTTGGTGAATACCCTCGGCGCCGTGGAGAGACCGAAAGGTAACGTCTGGAATTGGTAATGGCAATCCTGAATCGCGAATCTCAGATAAGCCTGGTGAGGAGGATAAATGGAAACATGCAGGTAAGCATCCTTTATGTCCACCGACACTAAGTAGTCCCCATCCTCCAGACTGGCAATCACCGCCCGAAGTGATTCCATCTTGAACTTGAACCTTTTCAGGAAGAAATTCAGATCTTTTAGATTTAGGATCGGTCTGACCAAGCCATCCGGCTTCGGAACAACAAAGAGGCTTGAATAAAAACCTTGCCCTTGTTGTGACAACGGTACCAGGACTATAACCTGGTCTTGACATAATTTTTAGGTTTGCCGCTGTTACTGCTTCTCTCTCTGGCGGAGAAGCTGGCAAGGTCGATTTGAAAATCGGCATGGGGGAACATCTTGAAACTCTAGTTTGTATCCCTGGGATACTATTTGCAACACCCAGGGATCCAGGCCAGACAGAATTCAATCCTGGCTGAAGAGTTTGAGACGTGCCCCCACCTGAGCGGCCTCCCGCAAGGGAGTTCCAGCGTCCTGCTGGGGATTTGGCAGAATTAGGGGTAGACTTCTGCTCTTGGGAACCTGGTGACTTTGTGTTATGCACACCAGTGCCTGCAGGAATGTACTGGTGTCTGAACGGATAGGGATGCAAAACAAATGAACTCACAGACAGACTGGGGAATATGACATTACGTACACAGAAGGTGATAGGGTAACAAAATAAACACAAAGTGAACAGAGAAGCCCAGAGGCTAAGAAACTGGGTGTCTCCCTATTATTAGGAATGCTCAGATGAAAAAAGCAAGATGTTGTGTTTTAATACGTAGAGAACCCGAAATGCTGTTGCTAAGGGCAACAGCAAAACCCTAAAGGGTTACCAACGGGTGTGGCAGTAAACTCCTTAGTCAGAGATGGAATAATAGACACAAGGAGAGTCTCCACAATCCTAATCCTCACTTGCAGTGCACAGGTTCAGCTTACTGCCACTAAACTGAATACCTGAACACCTTGCACAGTGAGACAGGATTTAGGCAGGCAGTCTGAGAATACAGCCGCAAACCTGCTAAGTTCACAGAGTAGCAAAAGAACCCCAGCAGGTTAAACGACTGACTCCAGTCTTACTGCTAGGTCTGGATTGGCAGAGTGTAGTACCAAATCCCCAGGCCTATTTGCAGTAAGCAACAACAAATACAAAGCTACACAGTACTGGCTAACTTTCAGGAACTGACTAACCAACAAAGATTCAGCAGCATCTGCTTAACCTGAGAAGAGGCCTTATAAAGCAGGTGCTGTCCATGCCCCACTCAGACCTCACAGACTGTGAGCACAAAAACCAGCACCGGATCCCCTGCCGTGCACAGAGCCTGTAACCACTGCACAGCAAAATACCCGAACCGGAGTATCAGCTGCGCTCAGGTTACTCCGCTAGCACTTGTCTCCCGGTTGCCATGACGACGTGGCAGCACAGGGCAGGAGACCCTAACAGTACCCCCCCTCTGACGAGGGGTCAAAGAACCCCTACCACCGGGTTTATCGGGGAACTGCGAGAAGAAAGAGCGTATCAGTCTGGGGGCATGAAGATCACAACTGCGCACCCACGACCGCTCCTCCGGGCCATACCCCTTCCAGTGCACCAAAAATGACAGCCGACCCCGAACCATCTTGGAGTCAAGAATCCTTTCAACAACAAACTCCTTCTGGCCACGTATCAGAAGAGGAGAAGGTCTTCCACTGGAAGAAGGATTACTAATCGCCCGTTTTAAAAGGGAACAATGAAATGTTTTATTGATACCCAAAGAACAGGGCAGGTCTAACTGAAATGCCACCGGATTGATTACCCTGGTGATCTTATAAGGGCCGATGAACTGGGGGCCTAACTTATGAGATGGCTGTCTCAACTTCAAATTCTTGGTAGACAACCAGACGAAGTCTCCTAATTTGAAGCTGCAGGGTCTTTTCCGCTTATCAAAAACCATTTTGGTCACTAATGACACAGACACAAGGGCTTTCTTCACTTTCCTCCAAATACCTCTAAGGACAGAAACCACAGAGGAACCACCAGGCGTGGAGTCCAGGGGGTCAAAAGAATTGGCCTTAGGATGATGCCCATACACACAAAGGAAGGGAGAGATCCCTGTAGCAGAGTGAGCCGCGTTGTTATAGGCAAACTCCGCCATGGACAGATGAGCAACCCAGTCAGTCTGACACTTGGAGACATAACACCTGAGGAACTGCTCCAAGGACTGGTTCACCCTTTCAGTCTGCCCATTAGACTGCGGATGGTAGCCTGACGACAAGCTGACAGAAATCTGGAGATCGGAACAAAATGCCCTCCAGAATTTGGCCACAAACTGGGATCTGCGGTCAGAGACCACATCAAGTGGCAACCCGTGGAGACGCACAACATGCAGCATAAATAATTCAGACAGGTGTCTGGCCGATGGCAGCCCAACCAGTGGAACGAAGTGCGCCATCTTCGAAAACCTGTCAACGACAACCCAGATGGCTGTCATCCCCGAGGATTTGGGCAAGTCCACCACAAAATCCATTGAAATGTGGGTCCATGGCTTAGATGGGATAGAGAGTGGATGTAATGGGCCAACAGGAACCCCTCTAGGAGTCTTATTTCGGGCACAGATGTCACATGCCCGAACCCACTGATCCACATCCTTAGCCACCGAGGGCCACCACACCGCCCTAGATAGCAACTCCCGAGTTCTGGCAATACCCGGGTGACCTGCCGACTTCTTGGCATGGAATTCCAGGAACACTCGCTGTCTTAACCTAGGAGGCACAAACAAAAGACCTACCGGAAGGTCTGGAGGAGCCTGCTCCTGTGCTCTAAGGACTAATGACAAGAGGTCCTGGGTAATGCCCACTTTAATACATGATGGGGACACAATGGGCAACGGCTCCTCGGTGGTCTCCTGGATTGGAGCAAAACTCAGCGAGAGCGCATCAGCCTTGATGTTTTTTGACCCAGGGCGATATGTTATCAAAAAATTAAAGCGAGCAAAAAACAAAGCCCATCGTGCCTGCCTGGCATTGAGACGCTTCGCTGACTCTAAATATGCCAGATTCTTATGGTCGGTGAGAATTGAGACCACAAACTTAGCCCCCTCAAGCCAGTGTCTCCACTCCTCGAGTGCATCCTTAATAGCCAACAATTCCCGGTTACCCACGTCATAATTCATCTCGGCAGGCGAAAATTTACGGGAAAAGTAAGCACAGGGATGAAGGCGATTATCAGACACTCCCATCTGAGAGAGCACTGCCCCAATACCCATCTCAGAGGCATCCACCTCCACCACAAAAGGACGCTCTGGATCTGGGTGTCGCAGCACCTTGGCCGAGACAAATGCCCTTTTGAGACGGGCAAAAGCCGCTTTAGCCTCACAAGACCAGTGAGCAACATCCGCCCCTTTCTTAGTGAGTGCCACCAAGGGCGCCACTATAGACGAAAATCCAGCGATAAATCGTCTATAAAAATTCGCAAAGCCCAGGAAACGCTGAAGCGCCTTCAAACTAGTGGGCTGCACCCAATCCAGGACTCCCTGTACCTTGGAACCCTCCATTTGGAAACCTTATGGGGAAATAATATATCCTAGAAATGCGATTTGCTGAACTTCAAATTCGCACTTCTCCAGCTTCGCCCCAAGCCGGTGGTCTCTGAGTTTCTGGAGGACTAAGCATACATGCTTCCGATGTTCCTCCAGGGAATGGGAGAAGATTAGGATGTCATCTAAGTATACAACTAAGAATCTATCCAAATATTCCCTGAGTACATCGTTCATGAAATCCTGGAAGACTGCCTGGGCATTACAGAGCCCAAAAGGCATCACCAAATATTCATAATGCCCTGAGTGGGAATTAAAGGCAGTCTTCCATTCATCCCCCTCTCTTATTCGGATTAGATTGTACGCCCCGCGTAGGTCAATCTTAGAAAAAATGGTGGCAGTACGAAGCTGGTCAAACAAGACCGAAATGAGAGGCAGTGGGTATGAGTTTTTAATCGTGATACGGTTCAATTCCCTGAAGTCGATGCAGGGTCGCAACGAACTGTCCTTTTTACCCACGAAGAAGAACCCCGACCCAACTGGAGACTGTGAAGGTCTGATAAATCCCTTAGCCAAGTTCTCCTGAATGTACTCTGCCATAGCCTGAGTCTCAGGACGTGACAGGGAGTACAACCTGCTCTTGGGAAGCTTAGCATTTGGCAACAAATCAATGGCACAGTCATAGGGGCGATGGGGAGGTAGTACCTCTGCAACTTTTTTGGAGAACACGTCCGCAAAATCTGCATAACACCCTGGCAATCCTGGCAAACTTAGCTGCGAGAGCCTGACTGGAAGGCTCAAGCAACTCCTGAAACAATCAGTACCCCAACTAAGAATCTCCCCAGAGACCCAGTCAAATTGAGGATTGTGGGCCCTTAACCAGGGTAACCCCAACACCAATGGGGCAAAAGTACAGACAGTCACATAAAAGGACAATTTTTCAGAGTGTGTGGCTCCAATAAACAAAGAAATTTGGCTAGTGCAAGAGGTAATTTTACCTTGGGATAATGGTTCCCCGTTTAACCCACAAATCTCAATTTCCGATGCCAAGGGTACTAAGGGAACAGAGTGTTTCAGGGCGAATTGGCGGTCCATAAAAACCCCGTCGGCCCCACTGTCCACAAAGGCCTCAGTCTTGACAGTTTGACCGAGGATCTTCAAGGTCACCGGAATGATAAAAGTCTTCTTGGGAAATTCTGACTTCTGGCCTGACAGGATATTTCCCATCACCCTCAGGCCCTGAAGTTTTCCGGCTTTTCTGGGCATGATACTACCACATGACCTTTATTCCCACAGTACAAACACAACCCCTGCTGTCTCCTCCGCGTCTTCTCACGCGAGGAGAGGCGGGTAGCCCCAATCTGCATAGGCTCCTCGGAAAATTCCTCAGAGTCTGAGGTTCCCTTGGGAAAGAAGGAAACCTCGGTCTCCCTTTCAAGCCTACGCTCTCTCAGCTGTCTATCCACCCGGATGGATAACTGCATGAGCTGATCCAAGCTATCAGGCAAGGGATATTGTACCAGTTGGTCTTTTATCTGGTTAGAAAGACCTCTTCGGTACTGGTGTCTCAGGGCTGGGTCATTCCACTGGGTATCATGGGCCAACCTCCGAAACTCCATACAGTAAACCTCAACTGGCCTTCGCCCTTGCTTAAGGATCGAAATCTGAGCCTCGGCTGAGGCCGTCTTGTCAGGGTCATCATACAACATGCCCAGTGCCGTAAAAAAAGCATCAACACTTTTAAGCGACGGACAGTCAGGCTGCAACCCATATGCCCAGACCTGTGGGTCTCCTTGTAGCAAGGAAATCACTATGCCCACCCGCTGAATCTCCGACCCTGAAGACTGAGGCCTAAGCCGGAAGTACAGCTTGCAGCTCTCCTTGAAACAAAAGAACTGCGAGCGATCTCCAGAAAAACGATCCGGGAGATTTACTTTCGGCTCCTTAACCCCTGAAGGTGCTGCTGCTGCGGGAGTTCCGCCAGCGGCCTGGGAGGTGTGCATTTTAATGGACAAATCATTAAATTGTCGAGTCAGGACCTGCACCTGATCGACCACCTGTTGCAACGTATTTTGAGGGGTATGCTCCATATTCCCACAAAATTTCAACAGGAGTATTAGGCTGCTGAATATGTTATGCACACCAGTGCCTGCAGGAATGTACTGGTGTCTGAACGGATAGGGATGCAAAACAAATGAACTCACAGACAGACTGGGGAATATGACATTACGTACACAGAAGGTGATAGGGTAACAAAATAAACACAAAGTGAACAGAGAAGCCCAGAGGCTAAGAAACTGGGTGTCTCCCTATTATTAGGAATGCTCAGATGAAAAAAGCAAGATGTTGTGTTTTAATACGTAGAGAACCCGAAATGCTGTTGCTAAGGGCAACAGCAAAACCCTAAAGGGTTACCAATGGGTGTGGCAGTAAACTCCTTGGTCAGAGATGGAATGATAGACACAAGGAGAGTCTCCACAATCCTAATCCTCACTTGCAGTGCACAGGTTCAGCTTACTGCCACTAAACTGAATACCTGAACACCTTGCACAGTGAGATAGGATTTAGGCAGGCAGTCTGAGAATACAGCCGCAAACCTGCTAAGTTCACAGAGTAGCAAAAGAACCCCAGCAGGTTAAACGACTGACTCCAGTCTTACTGCTAGGTCTGGATTGGCAGAGTGTAGTACCAAATCCCCAGGCCTATTTGCAGTAAGCAACAACAAATACAAAGCTACACAGTACTGGCTAACTTTCAGGAACTGATTAACCAACAAAGATTCAGCAGCATCTGCTTAACCTGAGAAGAGGCCTTATAAAGCAGGTGCTGTCCACGCCCCACTCAGACCTCACAGACTGTGAGCACAAAAACCAGCACCGGATCCCCTGCCGTGCACAGAGCCTGTAACCACTGCACAGCAAAAGACCCGAACCGGAGTATCAGCTGCGCTCAGGTTACTCCGCTAGCACTTGTCTCCCGGTTGCCATGATGACGTGGCAGCACAGGGCAGGAGACCCTAACACTTTGGATTTATTTTCCTTACATAAATAAGCTTTCTCCTGAGGTACAGGAGTGCTTTCTGTAACCTCCGACAGGTCCCTTATAGCCACAGTCATATATTGTATACTTTTTGCCAATTTATGATCTATCTCTCTGGATTCACTATTGTCGACTCAAGAATCAGAATCCGTGTCGATTTCAGTGTTTACAACATTTGCAAATGGTCTCTTATGTGACCCAGAGGGGCCGCCCACATAAGGAATAACAGCATCCTGAAAAAATCACATCTTCCACAGATTTTCTCTAGCATGCAGCCTTAGATTCAGACTTATCTAATCTACGGTTAATCAGATGCATACTGTCACGTAGCTCTTTCACCCATGCAGGCTCTTGGTGTGCCGGTAGCGCCACCACATTACAATTATGTGTCCCTAAAATGGCTTCCTCCGGGGAGGAACTCCCTGCCTCAGACATGCCTCACACGTGTACACCACACTCACAGACACACTGGGACTTATTTTGGGGACAGACCCACAGTAAAATCTGTCAGAGGGACACAGGATAGGAGCAGCCAGTTCACAAACCCAGCGCCAGTATTGCCTGCGAACACAGTATGTCCACAGCCCAAAAGTGCTTTTAAATAGTAATATACACTATCAAATGCACCACAATCGCTTTGTGCCCCCCCTTTATAGCACCCTGTACTTGTCGGAAGTGGAGGAGAAGACCAGCGTGTTCTCTGCAGCCCGAGGAGAGAAAATGGTACTGAGTAGTGTGCTGGCTGCATGAGGAAGAAGCTCCGCCCCTCAGTATCCATGACAATATTTATACTGGCATGGGTAGGGCTGTGCCAGCGGCATCTTATGCCCCCTTTTAGCCAGTTTGAGGTATTTTTCTTGCTGCCCAGGGCGCTCCCCGCGCCCTGCAGCCTGCAGTGCCTGTGTGTGTGGGCAGCAATGGCGCGCTGCGCTCCCGCCAGCCGCGCCGCACCTCAGCCGTCACTTACTTGATTGAAGATCATTCTTCTCATACTCACCTCTCTTCTGACTTCTGGCTCGGTGAGGGGGGTGACGGCGTGCTGTGGGAGTGAGCATCTAGACACGGCTAGTTCAGTTCCCTTCAGGAGCTAATGGTGTCCTGTCAGCCAGAAACAGAGCCATGAAACTCTGAAGAAGTTTGTTCTGCTTCTGCCCCCTCAGTCCCACGAAGCAGGGAGTCTGATGCCAGCAGATCTCCCTGAAAATAAAAAACCTAACATAAGTCTTTTCAGAGAAACTCACTAGAGCTCCTCAGAGTGCATCCAGTCGACCTGGGCACATTTCTAAAACTGAGGTCTGGAGGAGGGGCATAGAGGGAGTTCACACCCAATGAAAAGTCTTTGGAGTGCCCATGTCTCCTGCTAATCCCGTCTATACCTCATGGTCTTGATGTCACCCCCAGCATCCTCTAGGACGTATGTTAAAGAATTGCAATGAGGTAGTTGTATGACTAAGCCAAGTGACACAAACTATTGGCCCATCTAGGCGTGGCACTGCAGTGGCAGACAGGAGGGCAGATATAAAAAAAAGGCCCCTAACAGCACCTGATGCAAAGAAGAAAAAAAGGTGCACCGAGGTTGCTGTAGGCCTAATCTAAGCGACACAACCACCTGGCCCATCCAGTAGTCTCACGCAGTGGCTGAATGTCAAGAGTGGGCCGCAATTGTTCAGTCCACTGACAGCATCTCCAGCACGCTCCAGTCACTTTAAAAAAATTCTGCAATTGGTGGACTTATACAGCAGTACCCCAGGACTAATACAGCAGTACCCCTGGACTCATACGGCAGTGTCACACAGGATGGCACTTTTCAAAAACTAGGCCCCAAACAGCACCTCATGAAAAGATGTTGAAGAGGTACAATGAGGTAGCTGTATGACTAAGCCAAGCGACACAAACAATTCCCACTGGAATTATACGTCCAAAACACTGGAATTAATTGACAAGATCACTGTAATTAATAATTATAAATCACTGAAATTAATTGGCAAAATCACTGTAATTATACGTCCAAATCACTGGAATTAAATGGCAAAATCTCGCTATCGCCAGCCTAGTGAAGTGGAATCTAGATGGGATTTGGTACCGGAGACACAATACCTCCATCAATTGTCTAAATCCCACTGCACTAATGGCGGATACCGGGCGCACGTCTAACACCAACATAAGTGTCAAGGCCTCAGTTATGAGGGCTTCCATCGTCATGTGAAGCTGAACCACTAGTCATGAACATAGGCCAGGGTCTCAGCTGTTCCTTGCCACTCCGTGTCGTAAATGGCATATTGGCAAGTTTACGTTTCTCCTAAGACCATTTAAATTTATGTTTTTGGGTCTTTATACTGAACTTTGGCTTTTTGGATTTTACATGCCCTCTACTATCACATTGGGCATCGGCCGTGGCAGACGACGTTGATGGCATTTCATCGTCTATGTCATGGCTAGTGGCAGCAACTTCAGCACTAGGAGGAAGTGGTTCTTGATCTTTCCCTATTTTATCCTTCAAATTTTTGTTCTCCATTATTTTTTTGGAGTTATATAACACGATATGCGGCACAGGAATGACTGGAATGACTGATGAGACAGGACACTACCACTGGTCTGATGCAGCACAACACGTTGTTGTTATAATTATTATACTGCAGCAGCAGTGGACATATAGCAGCAGCGTATATCATCACTGGAATTACTGATGACATAAGACCAGGCTCGGACTGGCCCACAGGGGTACAGGGGAAACCACCGGTAGGCCCCACTGCCTGGGGGGCCCTCCTCCTCTAGGGATCAGGTTCTAGACTGTGCACTAGAATTATATATTATACATATGTGACCTTATACCAGGGATGTGCAGTCAGGGGAGGCAGGGGAGGCAGTGCCTCCCCTGTCATAATGACTGCAGTAATACAAAGAAGATATTTATAACACGTCCTGTGCCATAATGATCCTCTTTGCATTTTTCTAATCATATTTGCTGTGTGGAAACACAGCCAATGGTGAGTGGGAGGCAGCTGAGAGCGCTGCCTCCCACTGGCAATGGTAAAGTGTCCGAGTGGGGGCAGGGGGCGTGGCCAAACCGAGGGCAGGAAAAGCCCATAGAAAAAACATGCAGTAGAGGCAGCAGCAGATCTGCCTCAGTGACAGGGGCGTGCCTGCCTCCCACCTCAGAGCCCGCCCCTGTCAGTGAGGTAGATTTGATTGGCCAGTGGCTGTGACTGTTTCCTGATGCACGCTCAGTGCTGAGTCCGGATCTCCCTCTCTTCAGGTGCTGCGCGTTTTACAGATGGTGAGGTGAGCTGTCAGGGTGCACTACAGCATGGGTAGCACTGTTATCAGGGGGGAGTGGGGACCTCCGGTTTCCTGCACATGGCTACTATAGCCACAGACAGTAGGGTCAGGCTGCTGCTGTCAGGGTCAGGGCTATGGCAGGAGCAAGCTGCATGTCACTGTCTGCTCCAGCCTTTAGTTTCCCAGCCCTCAGCTGCTGCCTGTGGATGTGTGTTACTGATACCTCCTCCATTCCCACACACATGCAGCAGCAGCACAGCCCTGGCTGGGGGTGGGAGGAAGACGGATGCTGGGGCTCTTGTTGTTCTGTACACTGGACTACTCATTCATTTCTTATATTTGTACTGCGTTCTTTTCTGTTCCAGTTTTTGTTTGGTCACTGGCACTGCAAATCCTGAGTAACGGGCCCTACACACTGGCCGATTACACTAAAATATATTTCAGTGTGTATTTACCAACGATGAACGATGTGCGACCCCGCGGTCGTTCATCGTTGGTGCCGTGTCGTTTATGCCTACAAGCCAATATGGACAATATCATCCATATTAGCAATCAGGGCTATGGGGCCGGGTGACGGGGGAGTGAAGAAACGTCACTCCCCCGTCACCCCCCCTTGCCGCTGGGGCGTCCGTCGGCCGTATCGGCTGTCAGGCACCTCGGCTGAAAATCGGCCAGTGTGTAAGGCCCTTAAGTGTTGTGAAGATGTTGCAAAAACGGATGGTACAGTATATTATAAGAGTTAAGTATAAATGCTGCAATATGGCCCGATTTGGCCTGGTCACCTACTGTACTGTATGTCAAGCTCACTGTCAGGGAATGCGGTTAGTTTACTGACAGTCCAAACCCCGACAGTCGGCGTCCCAACCTATGTAAGTATAGTGCCACCGATAGTTTTAGGGTCGGCAGGGTTAGTTTAGCCGCCCCTCCCCCCATGGAGGTTAGGGTTAGGCTGCAGGGAGGGAGGTTAAGCACCTACGGAGAGGGTTAGGGTAGCGCTGCGGGGGAGGGAGAGTTAAGTTTAGTCAGCGGGGAGGGGGATTAGGTTTAGGCAATGCTGCAGGGATGTTAGGGTTAGGCACTATAGGGGCAGGTTAGGGTTAGGCTGCGTGGGGAGGTTAGGCTCAAGGGAGGAGGGTTAGGCACCCACGGAGAGGATTAGGGTTAGGCTGCGGGGGAGATTAGGCAATACTTCACAGATGGTAGGGTTAGGCTATGGGATTGGAAAGGGAGGGTTAGGGGTTGGGGAGAGGGGATAACACCCCCTAGCTGTATGTTGGTGTAAATCAAGTTCTGTTATTAGCCAGTGCCTCCCCAATCATTGACCTCACCGCACGTCACTGGTAGGTTGTGTGTGTGTGCAGACTAGATGCGCCAAGAAGTTCTTATTTTATCTACAGAAATATCTGACACAGAAGTAAAGTATTTCTTTTTATGCTCCAAAGATGATTTACGGCAAATTCTAGTAAATGAACCCACCAGAGCAGGAGGGCATCTAGAGAGGAGATGGCCTGTGTGCAGACTGAGCCTGGGCCTCTCCTCTCTTGCCAGTCTGGTGATAATGTCAATTTTATCTTAAAACATAAAGCTATACCTTAAACACACCTTAAATACACTTTAAACCTTTAGCCACTGCGGCCGCGATACTTAATACACACGCTCTGTACTTTATACACTGTTTGCGTACGGAGTCCTGTATCACTGTACGGACTTAGCGTACAAACGCCGCGCTGGGGGTACAAAGTACACACAGCGCGCGCACACCCAGAGATTCACTTTAAACCTTATACAGCAATGCGATGCGTTACTAATACACTCTTAAACCTTAGCAGGAAAAGGAAGACACAACACCGATTTGTAGTTAATCACTAGGTTCCAACACCACAGTGTAATATTTCTGAAAGGGGGTTAACAATACAAATTATGCACTACAATACAACAGAGTAAATGGCTACAGTCAATGTACATACGTGAGAATATTCGCATGCGCCTCCCGGTCTGGTCCTCCGCTATCAGGTTGATAACGTTGAGAGTTTGGTGTCAGGCCGGGCTGCAGCAGGCTTTATTTATACAAGTCTTCCAAAAGCAATACAATGGATACTGTAATCCCGTTGTCCATTGGACACAGGAATGCACTTTTACAGTACAGGAGAGGTCATAGGTTGATTTGAATAGGTAGGCGATGTCTTTCCCAACTGCTCTTGTGGGTGGTCTCCTCTGGAATCCCGCCGCATAAATAATATACAGTAAATACAGTTTATATCTATATTCTGCTTCTGCACCTAACTATCCGCAGGAACATGCGATCTTCCGCAAACCAACACCGGAATGTTACCCTTAAAATACCCTACAGCAGGATACCAAACACCACCTTATAACCTTAGTCTGTCCACTCTTATCCTGTAAAGGCGAATCCCTTTGTTCTGGAATCATTTAAACTGTTGATACTTTCTGATGTGGTGCAGGGGGACTTTGTGTACAATGTGCACTATTTGGATGAAATATGTAATGTTTTGATAGCCCTCCATGCGTTCACAAACTCTGCCGTAAATACTCATACCACGCGCAGGACCGCGGGAGCGACCATACGTAAATTGCGGATATGTGCACGCACGGCGGAACAAGTGCACGCGCAGTGGGCATGTGTGTGCAGTTTGTACGTGATGTGTGCTTTGCAATATTTTTCGACTTTGACACTGGGCACTGGGGTCACTCTGTCCCAGAGTCTACTGCACATGTGGCGGCCATTTTATCAGTGATTTCCGTAGTGCTCATGAGCGAAATGCCAGGAAAATGGCTGCCGTGCCATCTTCCTACTGATTTCTGTATCACTGCTGCTGTTATCACACTCCAGAATATGTCAGCATAATGTTTATAAAGGATATTACAAGCCTACAACAATAATATGAATATTCACAGCGTATTATACTTTACAGATCCATGTTTATTGCTTTAATAAAAGTCTTTTTTTAATTTATTATAAACCATCTTTATGTATGAGACGTGTGACTGGGAGATAATTGCACACATGTATGCTAGTAATTAGCAGCAATGCTTAGTGGTTGTGGAGTCAGGGCTCAGCCGCCCAGAGACCGGTCCTTGGTGCGCTCAGTGTGATCTCCCCACAGACTCTCCTCGCCCCGTCTCCCAGCTGCGTCTCCACTACATCTGCAGGAAATAAGGTGTTTACTGTTTAGCCGCCTGTTTAGCAGAGATAATTAGCATCTCATCAGAGCGAGAGTAATTGCCTTAATGAGGCACAATATTGTCATTAGGATTGCGCTGGTTGTAGTTAATGAACACCGGTGGGTGACGCTGACCTGAAGATGATCCTTTAACCTCCAGGTCCCCCGGGTGTTACGCTCCCTGTGTCATGTTGTAGATGTGTAAGATGCAGCTGTATTATCATATGAGCCCGTGTGAGAGTACAATATGACATCATGGACATTTCACCTCAGCACTGACCTGTAGCTATGGATTGTATATACCAATATACTGAGACCCCCAAATAGTGCAGCACAGATGTATGGAACCAATTAAAAAAAAAAAAGACATAACTTACCCATCCTGCAGTCTAGCTCTATCTCACTGCTTTCATACAGTGAATGGCTGTCAGCACTTTGATTGGTGGATGGCTGGACCTATTCACCAATCAGCATACTGACACCATTCACTGTCTGGCTGCAGGCTGGGAGATAGGTAGAGAATTGTGGGGCCCTGGACAGCTGCCCAGTGTGTCTATACAGTAATATGGCCCTGGTCCCAGCCCATAACACAGCACTAGCCCACAGATCTTGTCTATTACCCAAATGAGAGGCCAATTAACCCAATAACAATATAAAATATTTTTATTATAATTATTATTAATTTTACAATTAATTTTTATTATTACTATTATAATTTATCATTTCTGTTAATCAGGCACACACAGTGAGTAAAGTGAGGAATACTGTGGACTCTTGGTCACTCTCTGCTCAATAAAACTGTGTTCAGTTCGTAGATCATTATACACAGAAAGAGACAATTTAAATAATATTAATAAGTGGTCAGAAAAAAGGTTAAACATGTCATAATAAATAAATACACAATCATAATAGAACCAGTACTGCACTTCCTAATCACACATTCTCCCACCTCATGGTAAGGCTCCTGTCTCTTCTTACTAGTAGCTACTCTCTGGTCCAGTGCACTGATTGAGGACGCAGATCCACACACACATACAGCAAATTTGATGGAAGAAGCGGCTACCACTGGGCATGTGCAGCAGCTCTGCTCTGTCCCTTACACTGCATGATGTGCCGGCAGATCTAGTGATCATATTATATTGTATTATATACCATTGCTATTGATGTCATAATTTTAGCCACTTGCCAAGAAAAGGGGGGGTTTCCAGGCATCTGGAACCCCCCCCCCCCTGCATTTGCCTATGATACATTTACAAGTTGCATCTCCCATATCCAGAATGCATGGGACCAGAAGCGCATTCCGTATTTTGGAATTCTGTACATGGGAGACTCAACCTGTATTGCAAATAAGGAAAGCGATATATGAGTAAAAAAACTAAATATAAGAACAATGTAATAATAATTTCGACTTCAGACAGATACCCTGTATAGGGGGGTATTCTTATGCACACAGTTTGTTTTATATTTACGCTTGCTCCATTTTTGGGTTGATAGAGATCTTCAACCAATTAAACTGTTAAGACTTTTCCAAAAATAAGTTCTTAAAGTAATTACACTTTTCCTCCATAAATACTGTATTGTCCTCCAAAAAAAACAATAGAAAATTCTTCATGGGTAACAGATACAGGTGGCCAAGGCTGGACTGAACCACAGGTGTGCAGGGGCAATCCCCACTTCCTGAGGGCCCCACCCACTCCTCTAGGGGTCAGTAACTTGGTGGAGCAGGATCATGAATGAACCTGGGTGCCTAGTTTGCTTCAATGGAAATACCCCTTGCCATTCCCCTTCAGCTTTGATCCTCTACCACTGCATTCCCTGGTGGACATTTCTTGACCATGACCAACACTGTGATACTGCAGTTGGCTAATTTGTATACGACCTAAACTACCCTTGGGGAGGGCTATATTTTCAGGCAGTTGATTTGTTGAAAATCTGCCTATCTGTACTTATATAAGTCATCCATTTACTGTAAAATACACTACTGTATACAGTATATATATATATATATATATATATATATATATGGGTGTAGTACTGCTGACCGCCGGTCAGCTTACCGACGCCGGGATCCCGGCAGCATACCGATGCCGGGATCCCGGCGGGGAGGGGCGAGTGCGGCAAGCCCCTTGCGGGCTCGGTGGTGACCTGCGGTTGCCACGGGTTCTATTCCCACTCTATGGGTGTCTTGGACACCCACGAGTGGAAATAGTCCCTGTTGGTCGGCATGCCGACCATCGGGATAGTGACCCGTCGGGCTGGTGGAGGAGGTCATGTGACTGTCGGTCAGCTGACCGGCGGTCACATGAATACCACCCATATATATATAATTATTAATATTATTCCTGAACCTCTCATTAGATATGACATAATCAGGAACTGGGTTCCTGATCCTGTCCTGACCAATAGGATAAATTTTGTCCATTCTGAGTGCCTTCTTTTCTAAAATCTATCTATCTATCTATCTATCTATCTATCTATCTATCTATCTATCTATCTATCTATCGATCTATCTCTTATTTAGTAGCTCCACCCATAGTTCCTAAACCAATCTTTCAGAAAATACTACTGTATATACTGAAATTACTTATACCCCTTTCAGACATCCTCCAAAATCCCAGGATTTTGCACATGAATGAGCATCAACCTGGGATTTTGGTATGTCTGAAAGGCAGCAGCCCGGGAACGTGTTACCGGCTTGGCTTCCGGGGGTGAGTCTGAATGATGCGACACGGGAATTTGCTCTCTGGCCACATATAAACTGTTTTAATTGGCCAGCTGGAGAGGGACAGACGCCACACATGAGAGGAACACAGAGCTGTGCAGAGAAGGGTTCCAGTGCCCGAGGGTGCCAGTGAAGAGACTGCCATTCTGTTTCTCATGTCTCATCCCCCTTTGCATGACCTCAGTATTGTGTGCCTGCAAACCGTCCACTTAAAATGATGACATTGCCTTCAAAACTGGAAAAAAACAGCTTACTACTGTATATGTCTGAAAGGGGCCAACCCGGGAATTTCCCAGGCCTGTGGAGTAGTGTGAAATGGGGTCTCGAACAAAGACCTTGGTTTTTGCTGAGGAGAAAATCCCAGGTCTGAGCAGGGAAATTCCCGGGTTGTATATCTGAAAGGGGTATAAGTGTGTACTGATACGATTATTGCTCCATCAGATCGATTTGTTTATCTGCGTTATTTATTGGGTAGTGTGCACCTGGGGATATATTTACTAAACTCCCGATTTTGGGGGTCATTCCGAGTTGTTCGCTCGTTGACGATTTTCGCTATACTGCAATTAGTCGCTTACTGCGCATGCGCAAGGTTCGCAGAACGCATGCGCTTAGATATTTTACATAAAAGTTTGGTATTTTACTCACTGAATAACGAAGCTTTTTCATCGTTCTGGTGATCGTAGTGTGATTGACAGGAAGTGGGTGTTTCTGGGCGGAAACTGGCCGTTTTCTGGGAGTGTGCGAAAAAACGCTGGCGTTTCTGGGAAAAACGTGGGAGTGTCTGAAGAAACGGGGGAGGGTCTGGGCGAACACAGGGCGTGTTTGTGACGTCAAACCAGGAACGAAACTGACTGAACTGATCGCAATGTAGGAGTAAGTCTGGAGCTACTCAGAAACTGCGAAGAAATTTCTATTCGCAATTCTGCTAATCTTTCATTCGCAATTCTGCTATGCTAAGATACACTCCCAGAGGGCGGCGGCTTAGCGTGTGCAATCTTCTAAAAGCAGCTAGCGAGCGAACAACTCGGAATGACCCCCATTGACCGATTTTGTGTTTTTTTTTCAAAGTGTCATCTCGGGAATTTACTAAAGTCAAATCTCGGCAGTGATGAGGGCATTCGTATTTTTTTTTTAAGGAAAAGAAAAAAATACGAATGAATACATCATCGGTCAAACACACCTGTTATTTTATACAACTCGGTAATTTACTAAAAATTCTAATTCACAATCACTGCCGGCAATAGCCAAACACTGTCGTGAAAAAATACAAATAGTAAAAAAAAGCAGTTTTCAAATAGACCTGCTTTTTTTTTTTACCGTATTCTGATAGGCATACACGGATCAGTGAGATCCGTGCATGTTTATCAGTGGGAAGGGGAGTGAAATGGTAAAAAATCATTAAAAAAAATTGCTCCTCCTAAGCATAACCAGCCTCGGGCTCTTTGAGCCGATCCTGGTTGTATAAATATTGGGAAAAAATTGACTGGGGTCCCCCCATATTTAAACAACCAGCACCGGGCTCTGTGACTGGTCCTGGTGCAAAAAATACGGGGACAAAAAGCGTAGGGGTCCCACGTATTTTTAACACCAGCACCGGGCTCCACTAGTCAGAGAGATAATGCCACAGCCGGGGGACACTTTTATACTGGTCCCTGTGGCCCTGGCATTAAATCACTAACTAGTCACCCCTGGCCGGGGTACCCTGGAGGAGTGGGGACCCCTTAAATCAAGGGATCCTACCTCCAGCCACCCAAGGACCAGGGGTGAAGCCCGAGGCTGTCCCCCCCATCCAAGGGCGGTGGATGGGAAGCTGATAGCCTTTTGTGTAAAAAAAGAGTATTGTTTTTGGTAGCAGAACTACAAGTCCCAGCAAGCCTCCCTGCAAGCTGGTTCTTGGAGAACCACAAGTTACAGGAACCCCCGTGACTGCTGTCAAAGAGGGTCCCTTCAGCCAATCAGGTAGCGCCACATCATGGCACTCTCCTGATTGGCTGTGCACTCCTGCACTGTCAGTCAGGCGGCCCACTGTGGATACAATGTAGCGTAGCGGCGCTACATTATATCCAATGGTGGGAACTTTGCGGTCCTGGTTAAGTGGTGGAGTGGAAGGGGGCTTCAGATTCCTTCTCCAATTTCTCTAAACTAGAAGCAAAGCATTGTCTAATGGAGTGGTCTGTAAAACTGCACTGCACCTAACACACTGCAGATGAAACTAGAGGCCACACTGAGTACTAGTAGCTGGGAAGCACATTGCAACTGGCGGCCCAGCTGTACACCAATGAACATTGCACTCTACCTACAGACATAGAACCAGTGCTTTTTCTGTTGGTAGCAGGGCCAGCAATAGGGGGGTCAAAGGGGACACCTCTATCAGGTCCCAAGGATCAGAGGGGCCCCAAGGATATGCCACTTAGTGCCTGGCAAGGATGTGAGCCGTCTTGTCCAAATAGGGCAGGGAGCTGTAGGTGGTGTGGGCGCAGCCTCAGAGTGACCGGAGCCTCTCACACATGGTGACTGTGCGCTGTGAGTGTGCGCCTGTTTTTCCTGGTGCAGGCAGTTACAGGACATGGCAGCAGCTCCGCTGGCCAGGATTCCTGTGCCCTGCACCAGCCTCTTCTGGTGAGGTGTGAGGGCCGAATGGTATATGCTGAGCGGTGTTCAGGTCTGGATAACGGGGAGTGCAGCGCAGGTGAGTCTCTCACCGGGGTAAGAGTGACTTGGTGAGGGGACACAGGGCTTTGGGATGGGGTGGGTGAGCCGGGAATGCAGAATGGAGTCATTGGGGAGAGACAAGCTGTGGGGTGTATGGGGGAGAAAAGCTAGATATATATATATATGTATATATATATATATATAAATAGGCTCGGTGGCGCGGCACTCGGTTCTTATTTCCTATATAATAGCCCTATTCTGTGACTTTGTGCTTCATTTGCTAACGCTGGGCGGAGTCACAACAGTGGGCGGAGTTAGTCAAATGAGTCACAGATCTGGCCAAATCTATAGGAGACTAGGAGCAGGAGCAGATGGTATGGGCATGGCACAGGCAGGGGTGCATACCTCCCAGCTTTCTTCAGGAGCTTTCTTCAGGAGCTTACATCATGCAGAAGGAGGGACACACACTCGGCGAAAAGGGGGCGTGGCTTCACGGGAGGGTCCCCGTTTTCGTCAGTGAGAGGGCATGCCCAGCACTCTGTGAGCTGCTGGCATGCCCCCAGGGGCTGATTATGAGTCCGGGGGGCCCAGGGCACTTGAGACAGGGGAGCCCTATCTCATTGCTGAGCCTGCTGTGGGTTGGGGGCGTGGCCTAATCGCGGGACGCGAGGCCACGCCCCCTTACGCAAATTCCGTTTTTTGTTTTTTGTTTTTTTTAAATGGAATTTTGGACCCTCAGCTAGGGGTAAATCCAGAGGAGGTGGTCGCTCCCCCCTACACACCCGCACAGGCAGAAGAAAGCAGGGAGACTGCTGCCTCCCTGCAACACCACAGACCTGCCAATACGCAGCAGCGTCTGCTGACTGTAACACAATGCTGCCGCTGTTGCTGGCAGGACGGGGGAGCTTCTGAGCTGGGACAGAGCTACTCCAGCCGTGGGGCCCCTAAAACTGTGGGGCCCGGGGTACGTACCCCCTGCCCCCCCCCCCTTAATCCGGCTCTGCTGCTGGAACCCCCCCCTTATTCCATACCCCCTGATGCCCCCTCTCCCTCTGTCTCCACTATTCACCGCTGCTCTGCTAAGCAGAACAGCGAGTAAAGGAGTTTCCCAACTGACCCCCCCCCCCCCGTTACCGCAGGACACTGCGACCCGCGGATGGGACAGCGGGACAGACCCCAAAAAATGGGACTGTCCCGCGAAAATCGGGACATTTGGGAGGTATGGGGGTGTTTGAGGGGGTATGCCGTACAGATAGACGGGCACCGGCTCACTGTGTGCTTGACCCCCCCCCCCCCTCTCTGGCGTGGAGGAGCGTCACTTTCTGGCACACTCCACGCTTCTTAGCTGCAGTTTTGTGGGGCACCTGCCGCTGTGCAGGTTCCGTACTGATTCTGTTATCTCCAGCCCCGGCAACCCCACCGCTAGCTGCAGCGCTGCCACCCACAGTGAGGTGTGCCCAGCTCCTTCACACACTTTATCCGGCAGGCAACGCTGCAGAAGTCCGAGCTGCTTGCAGGCTCCGACCCCCTCCTCCCTCCAGCAGCAGCGTCTCCTAGGAGCTAACCAGTCACTCCCAGTCTCCCCTTACCACAGTACCCAGCAGCCGCGAGGTCCGCGCCATGTGCATGCTATGACCCCCTCCTCCCTCCAGCCGCAGCATCTCCTGGGGGCTAACCAGTCACTCCCAGTCTCCTTTTACCACAGTGCCCGGCAGCTGCGCGAGGTCTGCGGTGTGTGACTGAGGAGGGGGGGAGGGATGCGGACGGGCAGAGGAAGCAGGACTCCAGCCTAAGAGAGTCAGCCATGCCAAGTCTCCACCAGCAGCAGATCCCAACAGGTTGGAGTGGAACAGCAGCAGCCAGCAGCAGTGACTCCGGTAAGACACATCTGTCTGTCACCACTGTTTTGTCCCTAATACCAATCTCTCCCATGCCCTGTGTTCTGTCAAGTCCCTGTCACCCCTGGCCTTGCCCTACCACCCTTATTCTGGCACTTTCACCCTTGTCCTGGCCCTGTCACCGTTATGCTGGCCCTGTCACCCTTATGCTGGCCCTGTTACCCTTATGCTGGCCCTGTTACCCCTATCCTGGCCCTGTTACCCCTGTGCTTGCCCTGTCAACCCTATACTGGCCCTGTCACCCCTGTCCTGTTCCTGCCACCCCTACCCTGGCCTGTCACCCCTATCCTGTCCCTGTCATTTCTGTCCTGGCCCCGTCGCCCCTGTCCTGGCCCCGTCACCCCTTTTCGGTCCCTGTCACCCCTGCCCTGGCCCCGTCAACCCTGTTCTGACCCTGTCACCCCTGTCCTGGCCCTGTTACTGCATACCTTCCAACTACCTTTTTGGCAGGTACAGTACCCGCAGCGCCTCCAGACCTCTCCCCAATGCACCACACCTCCGCACCTTCCCCTCTACCACATGCGGCACTCCACCCCTCCCCCACACGCTGTGCCTCCAGACCCCCTACACCACCCGCGGCTCCCACTCCTCTGCCCCTTCACCACCCACAGCACCTCCTGCCCCTCCACCACCAGCAGCACCTCCGGACCTCCTTCCCTATGCGCCGCACCACCCGTACCTGCCCCTCCCCTACCCATGGTGCCTGCGGACCCCTACCCCACCCCCGGCACTCCCGCCCCTTCCCATCCCACTGCACCTCCGGAACCCTTCACCCATCCACAACATCTCCACACCTGCCCCTCTCCCACCCATGGCACCCCTCCCCCACATGCAGTGCATCCGGACCCCTCCCCAATCTGCATCCCACACTCCTCTGCCCCTCCCCCACCCGCAGCACCTCCCGACTCTTCCCCATCCGGGCCCCACCCCCACTTTTGCCCCCCCTCCACCTGCAGCATCTACAGACACCATCCGCATTCCCCCCCGCACTCGCTACATTCTGTACATGGTGCCCTGCAGGTGCTGTTCACGCCGTCGCAAGGGGCTGTGTCTCCTTCACCATCGCACGCTCTTTCATTGTGCAATATTTAACCACTAACAAAGGAGTGCAGGTAATACTCCATATAATACAAATATTGAACCCCAGAAAGGCATGCAAGGGTTAAGGGGGCGTAGCCCCTTGGAACGGTGTGAAGAGCGCCCGTAGGGCGCGATGAAGCACCTAGTATATAAATAAATGATGCGGACTGCAGTCTGCTATCAACGTTTCAATATAATTAAATATTTTCGTCAGGATGAAGAGTAACAAACAATTACATACTTTTATAGTTGCACACCACCATGTGAAAACTGCAAGCGTGCGGCTCGGGACCAAACACCCGCCCCCACGTCGCATAATGCTGACGTCATCAGTAGCTGACAACTCAGCTGTGATCAAAACCGTCACCATATATATACAGTTTCTTACATAGTACAGCAAATTCTGATGCGCTTTAAATATATATAAATATATATATAATCTGAGGGGGCCCCAGAGATCTCACTGTACCAGGGGTGTGGTTCGTTTTATCGACAGTGTCTAGGTCGACAATGTTTAGGTCGACCACTATAGGTCGACAGTCACTAGGTCGACATGGATGGAAGGTCGACAGGGTTTCTAGGTCGACATGTGCTAGGTCGACAGGTCTAAAGGTCAACATGAGGATTTTTTTTTTGGTGTCGTTTTCTTCGTAGAGTGACCGGGATCCCAAATTAGTGCACCGCGTCCCCTCGCATGGTGCCTTCGCTCCGCTACCGCTTCGCTCGGCACACTTTACCGTTCCAATCGTAGTCCACATGGATCGTTAAGTATGAAAAAATCCCAAAAAAATAAATGTAAAAAACTCATGTCGACCTTTAGATCTGTCGACCTAGCACATGTCGACCTAGAAACCCTGTCGACCGTCCATCCATGTCGACCTAGTGAATGTTGACCTATAGTGGTCGACCTAAACATTGTCGATCTTCAGACTGGATCCCCTGTACCAGGCCCCAAGATTTCTGTATATATATATATATATATACAGTTTCTCCTTATTTGATAAATGGTACCAGTCTCCATCATTACCCATTCAGCAATATCATCTAACTGGGACAAATATTCACAATATCCTAAGTTTTTATAATTGTGTAGTATAGAGGACAATGGCCCTCATTCCGAGTTGTTCACTCGGTAAATTTAATCGCATCGCAGCGATTTTCCGCTTAGTGCGCATGCGCAATGTCCGCACTGCGACTGCGCCAAGTAAATTTGCTTAGAAGTTAGTATTTATACTCACGGCTTTTTCATCGCTCTGGCGATCGTAGTGTGATTGACAGGAAATGGGTGTTTCTGGGCGGAAACAGGCCGTTTTATGGGTGTGTGCGAAAAAACGCTACCGTTTCTGGGAAAAACGCGGGAGTGGCTGGAGAAATGGAGGAGTGTCTGGGCGAACGCTGGGTGTGTTTGTGACGTCAAACCAGGAACGACAAGCACTGAACTGATCGCAGATGCCGAGTAAGTCTGAAGCTACTCTGAAACTGCTAAGAAGTTTGTAATCGCAATACTGCAAATCTTTCGTTCGCAATTTTAAGAAGCTAAGATTCACTCCCAGTAGGCGGCGGCTTAGCGTGAGCAACTCTGCTAAAATCGCCTTGCGAGCGAACAAATCGGAATGACCTCCAATGTGTTACTTTAAACTAGAGATGTGCACTGGACATTTTTCGGGTTTTGTGTTTTGGCTTTGGATTCGGTTCCGCGGCCGTGTTTTGGATTCGGACGCATTTTGGCAAATCCTCCCTGAAAATTTTTTGTCGGATTCGGGTGTGTTTTGGATTCAGGTGTTTTTTTTCAAAAACCCCTCAAAAACGGCTTAAATCATAGAATTTGGGGGTAATTTTGATCCTATAGTATTATTAACCTCAATAACCATAATTTCCACTAATTTCCAGTCTATTCTGAACACCTCACACCTCACAATATTATTTTTAGTCCAAAAATTTGCACCGAGGTCGCTGGATGAATAAGCTAAGCATCACAAGTGACCGGCACAAACACCTGGCCCATCTAGGAGTGGCACTGCTGTGTCAGACAGGATGGCACTTAAAAAATTGGCCCCAAACATCACATGATGCAAAGATAAATATTTTAAAAAAAGAGGTGCAAGATGGAATTGTCCTTGGGCCCTCCCACCCACCATTATGTTGTATAAACACGACATGCACACTTTAACAAACCCATCATATCAGCAATAGGGTCTGCCACACAACTGTGGCTGAAATGACTGGTTGGTTTGGGCCCCCACCAAAAAACAAGCAATCAATCTCTCCTAGCACAAACTGGCTCTACAGAGGCAAGATGTCCACCTCCTCCTCATCGTCCGATTCCTCAGCCCTTTCACTGTGTACATCCCCTTCCTCACAGAGTATTAATTTGTCACCACTGGAATCCACCATCACAGGTCCCTGTGTACTTTCTGGAGGCAATTGCTGGTAAATGTCTCCACGGAGGAATTGATTATAATTAATTTTGATGAACATCATCTTCTCCACATTTTGTGGAAGTAACCTCGCACGCCGATCGCTGACAAGGTGACCGGTTGCACTAAACACTCTTTTGGAGTACACACTGGAGGGGGGGGGGGGGCAATTTATGTAAAATAAAGCCAGTTTGTGCAAGGGCCTCCAAATTGCCTCTTTTTCCTGCCAGTATGCGTACGGACTGTCTGACGTGCCTACTTGCATGCTGTCACTCATATAATCCTCCATCATTCTTTCAATGGTGACAGAATCATAAGCAGTGACAGTATTCGACATGTCAGTAATCGTTGGCAGGTCCTTCAGTCCGGACCAGATGTCAGCTATCGCTCCTGACTGCCCTGCATCACCGCCAGTGGGGTGGTTTTCGAAATTTGATCCTTTTCCTGGCAGCTCCAGTGGCAGTAGAAAATGAAGGAGGAGCTGTTGGAGGGTCACGTTCCATTTGACTTGACAAGTGTCTCACAAGCAGGTCTTTGAACATCTGCAGACTTGTGTCTGCCGGAAAGAGAGATACAACATAGGCTTTAAACCTAGGATCGAGCACGGTGGCCAAAATGTAGTGCTCTGATTTCAACAGATTGACCACCCATGAATCCTGGTTAAGCGAATGAAGGGCTCCATCCACAAGTCCCACATGCCTAGCGGAATCGCTCAGTTTTAGCTGCTCCTTCAATCTCTCCAACTGCTTCTGCAAAAGCCTCATGAGGGGAATGACCTGACTCAGGCTGGCAGTGTCTGAACTGACTTCACGTGTGGAAAGTTCAAGGGTTGCAGAGCCTTGCACAACGTTGAAATCATTCTCCACTGTGCTTGAGTCAGGTGCATTCCCCCTCCTTTGCCTATATCGTAGGCAGATGTATAGGCTTGAATGGCCTTTTGCTGCTCCTCCATCCTCTGAAGCATATAGAGGGTTGAATTCCACCTTGTTACCACCTCTTGCTTCAGATGATGGCAGGGCAGGTTCAGGAGTATTTGCTGGTGCTCCATCTTTGGCATGCCATGGCTGAATGCCGAAAGTGGCTTTAATTCTTCGGGCCACCGACAGCATCTCCTGCACGACCCTGTCGTTTTTAAAAAAATTCTTCACCACCAAATTCATTGTATGTGCAAAACATGGGACGTGCTGGACTTTGCCCACATGTAATGCATGCACAATATTGGTGGCATTGTCCGATGTCACAAATACCCAGGAGAGTCCAATTGGGGTAAGCCAATCTGCAATGATGTTACTCAGTTTTCATAAGAGGTTGTCAGCTGTGTGCCTCTTATGGAAAGCGGTGATACAAAGCGTAGCCTGCCTAGAAACTTGGTGGTATTTACGAGATGCTGCTACTGGTGCCACCGCTGCTGTTGGTGCTATGGGAGGCAATACATCTACCCAGTGGGCTGTCACAGTCATATAGTCCTGAGTATGCCCTGCTCCACTTGTCCACATGTCCGTGGTTAAGTGGACAGTGGGTACAACTGCATTTTTTAGGACACTGGTGACTCTTTTTCTGAGGTCTGTGTACATTCTCAGTATCGCTTACCTAGAGAAGTGGAACCTAGATGGTATTTGGTACAGGGGACACACTACCTCAAGCAATTCTCTAAGTCCCTGTGAACTAATAGCGGATACCGGAGGCATGTCTAACACCAACATAGTTGTCAAAGCCTGAGTTATCCGCTTTGTACCAGAATGACTGCTGTGATATTTCATCTTCCTCGCAAAGGACTGTTGGACAGTCAATTGCTTACTGGAAGTAGTACAAGTGGTCTTCCGACTTCCCCTCTGGGATGACGATCGACTCCCAGCAGCAGCAACAGCAGCGCCAGCAGCAGTAGGCGTTACACTAAAGGATCCATCAGAGGAATCCCAGTTAGGAGAGGACTCATCAGATTTGCCAGTGACATGGGCTGCAGGACTATTGGCATTCCTGTCTAAGGAGGAAATTGGCATTGAGGGAGTTGGTGGTGTGGTTTGCAGGAGCTTGGGTACAAGAGGAAGAAGGGATTTAGGTGTCAGTGTACTGCTTCCGCTGTCACTCAAAGTTTTTGAACTTGTCAATGACTTCTGATGAATGCGCTCCAGGTGACGTATAAGAAAGGATGTTCCTAGGTGGTTAACGTCCTTACCCCTACTTATTACAGCTTGACAAAGGCAACAAACGGCTTGACACCAGTTTTCCGCATTTCTGTTTCAATAATTCCACACCGAAGAGGTGTTTTTTTTGTATTTTGCCCAGGCATGTCAATCCCACGGACAACAGGTGTCTCCCCGGGTGCCTGACTTAAACAAACCACCTCACCATCAGAATCCTCCTTGTCAATTTCCTCCTCAGCGCCAGCAACACCCATATCCTCATCCTGGTGTACTTCAACAGTGACAACTTCAATTTGACTATGAGGAACTGGACTGTGGGTGCTCCTTCCAGCACTTGCAGGGGGCGTGCAAATGGTGGAAGGAGCCACCACTTCTCGTCCAGTGTTGGGAAGGTCAGGCATCGCAGCCGGCACAATTGGACTCTCCTTGGGGATTTGTGATTTAGAAGAACGCGCAGTTCTTTCCTGTGCTTTTGCCAGCTTAATGCTTTTCATTTTTCTAGCGGGAGGATGAGTGCTTCCATCCTTATGTGAAGCTGAACCACTAGCCATGAACATAGGCCAGGGCTTCAGACGTTCCTTGTCACTCCGTGTCGTAAATAGCATATTGCCAAGTTTACGCTTTTCCTCAGACGCTTTTAATTTAGATTTTTGGGTCATTTTATGAACTTTTGTTTTTGGGATTTTACATGCTCTCTAATATTACATTGGGCATCGGCCTTGGCAGACAATGTTGATGGCATTGAATCATCACTGCCATGACTAGTGGCAGTAGTTTCAGCACTAGGTGGAAGTGGATCTTGATCTTTCCCTATTTTACCCTCCAAATTTTTGTTCTCCTTTTTTTAATGTGTGGAATTATACGCCAGTAATATATCTGGAATTAGACGACAGTAATGTCTGGAATTAGATACTTCTAGATAGATACCAGATACCACTGTGACTGGAATGATGATGACCTATGCACGGTGACAGGACACTACCACAGCACCCTACAACAGCAAGATGCAGCACAAGACATTGGACTTTTAGAAATGTACTGTAGTATACTGGTCACCACAATGCAGCACAAGACAATGAGTAGTGATACTGAGCACTGATGAGGATACTAGAACTGACACTGGGCAGCGAGAACAGCACTGGACTATTGTACTGTAGTATACTGGTCACAACAATGCAGCACAAGACAATGAGCAGTGATACTGAGCACTGATGAGGATACTAGAACTGACACTGGGCAGCGAGATGCAGCACTGGACTATTGTACTGTAGTATACTGGTCACCACAATGCAGCACAAGACAATGAGTAGCGATACTGAGCACTGATGAGGATACTAGAACTGACACTGGGCAGCGAGAACAGCACTGGACTATTGTACTGTAGTATACTGGTCACCACAATGCAGCACAAGACAATGAGCAGTGATACTGAGCACTGATGAGGATACTAGAACTGACACTGAGCAGCGAGAACAGCACTGGACTATTGTACTGTAGTATACTGGTCACCACAATGCAGCACAAGACAATGAGCAGTGATTCTGAGCACTGATGAGGATACTAGAACTGACACTGGCCAGCGAGAACAGCACTGGACTATTGTACTGTAGTATACTGGTCACCACAATGCAGCACAAGACAATGAGTAGTGATACTAAGCACTGATGAGGATACTAGAACTGACACTGAGCAGCGAGAACAGCACTGGACTATTGTACTGTAGTATACTGGTTACCACAATGCAGCACAAGACAATGAGCAGTGATTCTGAGCACTGATGAGGATACTAGAACTGACACTGGGCAGCGAGAACAGCACTGGACTATTGTACTGTAGTATACTGGTCACCACAATGCAGCACAAGACAATGAGTATTGATACTGAGCACTGATGAGGATACTAGAACTGACACTGGGCAGCGAGAACAGCACTGGACTATTGTACTGTAGTATACTGGTCACCACAATGCAGCACAAGACAATGAGTAGTGATACTGATCACTGATGAGGATACTAGAACTGACACTGGGCAGCGAGAACAGCACTGGACTATTGTACTGTAGTATACTGGTCACCACAATGCAGCACAAGACAATGAGTAGTGATACTGAGCACTGATGATGATACTAGAACTGACACTGGGCAGTGAGAACAGCACTGGACTATTGTACTGTAGTATACTGGTCACCACAATGCAGCACAAGACAATGAGCAGTGATACTGAGCACTGATGAGGATACTAGAACTGACACTGGGCAGCGAGAACAGCACTGGACTATTGTACTGTAGTATACTGGTCACCATAATACAGCACAAGACAATGAGCAGTGATACTGAGCACTGATGAGGATACTAGAACTGACACTGGGCAGTGAGAACAGCACTGGACTATTGTACTGTAGTATACTGGTCACCACAATGCAGCACAAGACAATGAGCAGTGATACTGAGCACTGATGAGGATACTAGAACTGACACTGGGCAGCGAGAACAGCACTGGACTATTGTACTGTAGTATACTGGTCACCATAATACAGCACTGATACTAAGCACAGATATTGAGCTGATATTGAGCTGATATTGAGCTTTTCAATCAGAGAACATAGTCACGTCCTCTCAGCTCAATCTACAATGCACTAGTGAAAATGTCGGTGACGCGCGGCTCTTTATATGGAATCCGAATCTCGCGAGAATCCAACAGCGGGATGATGACATTTTCACCCACTCGGGTTTTGCGAGGAAAGGCGGGAAGAACCGAGGCTGCCTCGGACCCGTGTAAACCACTTGTAGTTAGGGGGGGTACGGTTCTCGGAGAATCGAACCCGCTCATCTCTAATTATTATTATTTGCTGTTAGCTCTGAACGAATCCCACAATGTGTAATGTTTTTATGGTGTGGGGTGCAGAATGTGCCGGTCAGGTAAAGGGTAAGTACTTCATAACAGAAAAGAGCTCGGACATTATAATTTAGTTTCCATTTCCAGTTCAATAAAATGTGACAATCTGTTCTGACATAAGTAATCTCTGAGGCTGTATGTGAGGTGTCAAAGTAATTACAAGCCATATGTATTCACAAAGAGAAGCTGTAATGAGAGCTCCATGAGGACTGTACTGTCTGGGATGTCCACAGCTGCTGACGCCGGGGAGAATGGGACATAAATAGCATTATCTGCCATATATAAGGTAACGTGATGTAATGGGAGGCTAATGACACAGGAAGGAACCGGAACACTGTTACCTGCCTGGAACTGCGCTGCTGGGGAACTGTAAGTACTGAGCACCACGCCGTGGGACAGACGGATTCTACAGACCACTAATGATATACTAATTACACACAATGCTGAATTACATATTTTTAATTGACAAGTTATAAGAATATATTATATATCTATGGCTGAGTTTGTTGCACTTTTGTTGCACATTCTTCTTCAAGCTGTAACTGTATTTACTGATTGTATAACTGATGAATGAAAACATGAATCAAAGGCTGATTGGAAATGTTCTCCTGGAGTGTTATTAATATTATACAGCATGAGTTGCATTATAGTGGTAATATAATCTGCAGTTAGTGTATTGTGTTATTATTCTCCCTATACTGTATATTATTGGGGGAAGGAATGACTTAGTGCCTGGAGAAGTTATTAGGTCCCAGGTGCACTGAATGGGCTGTGATTACAGATGTGCCCATTACACCAATTAATGAGCATCTTGCTGCAACATACAGTGTATGTCAGGTCACCTATTTAGAATGAGACTCAGGCCGCCTGGATCCATTCGGTTTATCATGTTTGTTTGTACATTAATAATTCAATGCATGAAGATTGTACCTGAGTTACTGTCCAGGGCTGTCTCTAGACCAAGTGGAGCCCTGGGTACACATTTCCTATGGTGAACCTCCTACCAATAATGAACATATCTCAGTGCAATGCTTTCAGTTTTCAGTTTCTGATTATTTCCGAATCCCGTCAGGCTCGGATCCAAAAATGCGGCAAAACGTAATACTCCCAGTGACGGATCTCACACGTTTTAGATTCAATAAAAGTCAGTCCCTCATGGTTCAGGTGTCATTTCACACAGCATGACGTAGAGAGAAGGTGTGGGGTGGGCTGCACTGTGATTAAGGGATACCGTGACTGTGATTTGGGATACTCTGTCACACACACTCAGTGTCATCAGTTAACTAGGGCTGTGGGATGCAGTACTGCCTGTGCCTGTGTCAGTGTCTATTATCATCATCATTGGTGAAGGGCTGTGGGATACTGTGTCACTGTCATCATCATCATCATCATCATCAGTCAACTAGGGCTGTGGGCTACTGTGTCAGTGTTATCAGTGAAGGGCTCTTACTGTGTCAGTGTTGGGAAAATAATCATTATTAAAATATAAAGTGTGTGTTCAGGATATTCAGGCACTGCTCAGTAGCGCTACCTTTACTTACTGCAGTGTTAAAAAAATAAAACATGTGATTTTGTTGTTCAGGAATTGCACTAAAAAAATAACATTCAGTAGGTGCCACTGTTACTAATAGCTCTGTGAGTTAATATGGAACAGTCGATAGAAGAGCAGGAGGAGTAACCAAGTACTAGTGCTGTAGCTGTTGCCAGTCATGATAGTACTTCAACTTCCTCCAAAGATGGTCCAGGGGACACAAAGTTTAGGAAAGGGCACCTGAAACCTAAATTTTTTGCAATATTAAAGAAAGGAGGTCGATGTGTCACCTTTAAAACAGACAAAACAGTGCCCAAAAAAACAGAAGCCTAAGGCTGAAGAACAAACTGTGTATTCACAAATCCCTGAGGAGAGTCCAGGTGTGTTCACATTAGCTGTGTGTGAGTCTGACATTTCTGACATTGTACTCATAGAGAAGCCTCCTTCCACCATTTCTGCACACTCTGCAAATGCAGTTGGATATGGGATACCAGCAGTTACGATGCCGGCAGTCAGAATACCGACCCTGTCATATCGATGGCCATAACCCCAACAGGGACAAGAAATTAAGGTAATACTAACCCTCCCTTCCCGCAACCTAACCCTAACCTTTCCCTGATACTTATGTTCAGGATTCTAGAAGTCATGATTCTGGTCTAACCATTCTGACCATGGCATCCCATATGTTGGGATACTAACTACATCACTACAAATGTGGGGATGAGCAGTAGTAGTAAAGATGTTGACATAATAGAAATTGAGGATGCTAGCATGGAATTGCAACAGGATGAGAGGGATATATGTGTATCTAATGCTAATGAGAATGAGGTTGATGTGGATGTTGTTTGTGTAAGTCAGCAGTAGCAGCAGTTCTTGCTCTTGATAAAAAAAAAAGCCATTGTCATGCCTGGGCATAAAAAAAAAAAAGCTACTTCTTGGGTGTGAAATAATTTTCACCCAAATCCTGACATTTGTGAAGGTATCTGTACCATTTGGGAAGAGGTATGGATGTTACCATCTAGGCACCTCCTCCTTGTTACATAATTTTCAGCAACTTCATGAAATTTATTTGACAAAATAATAATAAATTGTAAAATAATAACAAGCAGTCCAGTAACAGTAACCAGCAGTTTGGATCAGCACAACAATCTCTACCTCCAGCTCCCTCATAATCAACCTCCTCAATGATCGGAGGTCGTACTATAAAAAAATTATTTTGTGGGGGCTAAACAAACCAAGCACTTCAGCCACAAAAGTGGCACTCCCTGTTGCTGAAGTGCTTGGTTTGTTAAACTTTGCATGTCCTTTTGTAGTTGCCATAGAAATTGTACCCCTTTCAGATCAAAATCCCAGGTTGACCCGGGTCAGACCGTGTTCACACTGTAGATCCAACCTGGATTATTCCTGGATCAGCACTGTTTACATTGCACACAGGTGCAGTCTCTCTTCTGCCAGTGCTTGGAGATGACATAATCTCCAAGCACCAGTGGGGATTATCTGGATTACCTGTTTACATCGCACCATGACCCACAGGGCTGCCATCAGCAGGGGTCTGTTGGAACCTCAATTCCAGGCCAGGGAGAAAGGGGAGCCCACGGCAGTCAGTGCTCTGCAGCTTCTGCCCTTATACATGTGGAAACGAGGCCTGGACTGTACACCCTATCTTATAATAATGGGATGTGCTACCTTGCTGTGACTAAGTACTGTAATACTACAACATAGGAACAAAGGGTGCAGGTGCACCATACACCATTAAAATTATTATAACCATAATATAATATTTGAGGTTCTTGGCATATATTGGCCAGTATATGAGCCTGCCCACCTGCTACACGGTGACCTCATCGGACAGGTCACTAACACTATAGGGGTTCCCCTCCGGGACGCATAGCACCCCCAGATCACCCCAGCCAAACCACCCCAGGGCATCACACATCTGTGATGTTCTGCATCCCGGAGGTGAACCCCTATAGTGTTAGGGACCTGTCCGATGAGGTCACCGTGAATCAGGTGGGCAGGCTCATATACTGGCCAATATATGCCAAGAACCTCAAATATTATATTATGGTTATAATAGTTTTAATGGTGTATGGTGCACCTGCACCCTTTGTTCCCTTATACATGTGGACAGGGGAGGACTCTTACTATGACAGCGCAGCTGCAGTAGAAGCCAGCCCTAGGTTACACAGTGAGGAGGACTCTTACTGTGACACAGCTGCAGTAGAAGAAGCCAGCTCCAGGTTACATAGGGGGGAGGACTCTTACTGTGACACAGCTGCAGTAGAAGAAGCCAGCTCCAGGTTACAGAGGGGGGAGGACTCTTACTGTGACACAGCTGCATTAGAAGAAGCCAGCTCTGGGTTACACTGGGGGAGGACTCTTACAGGTGCATATGAAGTAGACTAACTGGATTGGATTGGGAACTAAAGTCTTGTTCAGTGAATCTATTAACAATATGATTCATTCTGCCTATCCAATTCAGGGCATAACAGTAGTAGTAGGACCAGCCAGGGCATAGTCCTGGAGGCATGGGACATTGATTCCTCTGAGAGCTGGGGTTGCTGTGACTTGAGCAGGGATATTCATGGCCACTGATTAGCCCAAATGAATTTGCTAAGGGCAGACAAAATAGTATATTGGTTACACTTAGTAAGGATGAATGGGAGACTCTGAAAGGGGTAGAGGAGACAAGTGAAGATACAGTAATCATTCTTAAACAATTGGCAACATTCTAAATAAGAAAGAGGGAGGTGTTGGCATTTCTGAATATAAGCCAACAGCTGGCGAATACAATTTGGGAAATTGGCTGAATAAAGGTCGGAAGATTGGAAGGGACTATACATCCCAAATAAGTTATACTTCCCACAGCCCACTTAATCGGGAACAATGAACCCCATTCTATTCAGGCCTATGGGTGAAACACAGAGCCTCAGTTTCGGAAAGATTCACCAGGAAGCCAGAAATTTAATGGAGAGTCTGCAGGGTGTCCAAAGGCGAGCAATAGCTATATGGAGCTCACTATAATACAGCAAAATGTCCTCTGCAAATGCTGATTCTTCTGTATTATGAGCACCAACTCAAAACATATTTGGCGATAATTTGCGAGGGGGACACCGAGATTTTGACTGCCTAGGGGCCTCCACATGGTTTAATCCAGCAGTGGTCATAGCAATGCTGATTAGGTCATCCCTCAACTCAGCCGGAGCAATAGTGGACACCAAGAGCCGAATATTATGCACTCAGGTACAACCCTGAATAAAACCAGCTTCTTGGGATGAAGAATAGAAAGTAGGGGTTTCTGCAAGCACACACTGTAGCAATAAGTCTTGTGAGCAACTTTAAATCCTGATTAAGCTGGGAAATTGGGCGGTATGACAGATAGACTTAAAAAGTGAAAGTAAATGGAGAAGGAGCTTAGGAACCAGGATGTGATAATATTCCACCCCAAAGCCATCTGGTCCTGGTGATTTATCTTTTCTGAGAGACGTAATTAGGAAGAGGAACTTTGCGTCTCTGATGGGGGCTGCTGATGAGGCTCTATCATCATCAGTGAGAAGTGGCAAGGCCATGTGCCTAAGGAATTGCATGCCAATTGCTGAGACATCAGGAGGGGCTGTATACAACGATTGGTAGTATTGTAAAAATTATTGGGAAATAGCTTCAATATTAGTGATGCTAGAGAAGGATTATGATTTAATTGAAGTATATGATAAACTGACCAATAATTTACCAGACTTTTTGCCCCAACTGAAATACCGGTTGCGTTAATGGTCAAAGCCAAATTGGGCACTTTCAGAACCGACTGTATCATAGAGACGTCACCATACGCCAGTCTGGTGGAGGAGAATCATGTCAGAGGTCTACCTGATAGGCAGCTGAAAATGTCTTGCTAAGTTCCTCTATCCTAGAAACCAGAGCCATGTGCCTCCTGATCCCAAACTCCATCCCCTGAACTTGTAAGACTGGTTTATACTGTAAGTTGCTCAAAACAAAGTGATGTTAGTCAACTGCTCAATTTTGTAATCTACATAGATAAGTTCTTTCCAGATGTGCCCTAAAGTCAATCAACTTTTTTTTAAATAAGCCAGAAATCTCCATTTTAGACATTGTTATAAGGGAGGACAAAGCTAAGGTGAACCAGACCAGAGCGAGGTCAAAAATGGCTATTGCCTCTATGCCCAAACAGAGAACCCTAGGCAATAAGGAGTACATTGTTCCTGTGATTCTCATTCCAATTTATCCTGCATGAAAGCCTCTGCAGCCTCTTGGCTACTCAGTAAGGTTCGCACCTCTGTGAGATCATATTTCAGGTCTGAAATTTGCTATTCAGACTCAGTAAGAAACTGGTCATGCTGGGAAAGCTGTATGAGGGCATGGTCCAGCGAGTCCTTCAGTGGGACCAATTTTTGATCCAGAAGTTGAGACAGAATGTTAGTTATTTCCTACGAGTTACTGTATAAAGAGAAAAGGGAGCCGAAAGCTCTGATTCTGTGGCTTCCACTAGAACCAGAAGTTTTGGGGAAGAGCACATGTCTGTGGCAGAAGCTGGTGTGTCACACCCCTTATTGGCTAGGCTACAGTATCTCTTGGGGCCTTCTAAGTAGAGAGAGACACTGCAGCCACAGTAGGTGGTATGATAGGCCAGTCGGTTCAGATTCTGTATCCTGCTGCGAGTGTGAGTGAAGCCAAACCCATGTTTCAGGGTAGGGGGTCATATGAAGAGGGAAGTTGTGTAGCCAGGGAAGATGAGCCATACAAACACCACCGGACTGAATTCAAGATGGCGGTTGCATACCGGGACAAAGGTCCTGAGATGGTTGCTGTTTGGACCTTAGATCCTCCCGCAGGTGCCTCGATGGTATAGGCAGCATGCAACATTACCTTTCCAGATCTACGTGGTTGGAATACACTCACAGGGCAATGGTGAGCTCAGGTGGAATGCAGAACCTTGGGGACAGGAAGGTGTGTTGATACGGTCCATTCTACAAAACAGAGGCTTGTTGCCCCTGTTTTCTTGGTGTGCTGAGCCAGCATGTGCGTCTTCCGATGCTGATTTTCTGGCCCCATCAGCTTGAACAGCGTAGCCATCCTGGGTAATCTAAGGGTTACTGAGGTGGTCAATGTTCATACAAGTGTTACAATGCTGCGTCTATGGACACAACCAGCGGATCACACAAAGCATGCAGGAGGCGACTGTTTACTCAAGATGCCTCCTGCTGCTTTTGCATATTTTTGTACAGCATCTGCGTCCGAAGACCCAGTTGCTGTATTACTGTGTCCATCACTGAATCAGGCCCTGAGTTACAGATAGCTCTTATGTTTCCTGGGAAAGATAATTGTAAGGACCTGTAGCTGGATCCCATATCCAAGAAGTACCACAAAAGGTGTGCAAGCTTTTGGTGCACTTAGGCTAATGAGATAAGAGTTTGGTGCACTTAGGCTAATAGATAAGCGCTGACTCATATCCAAGGCTAAGCCACGCAGTACACTATGTGACAGCTGGCAGAGAATCACAATACAACATATTAATTATGATTATCTGTATGGCCAAACTATACTTGTGTTTGCTTGGGCTAAGGGATATGAAACACCTGGGATCAGAATATGCAATTTAGAGAGGTCTTGACAGACCATGACAGCCAGCAATGCTCTGTAGATTGGCTGCTCTTTAATTTCTCCATTACACTTATGGTAATCCAGCACTGGGGATAACACACTTATGTCATTGTGTAGCTAATCTCAGGGTCGCCCTTCACAGTAGCACTGACCGGAAAGTACTGGGTTTGGATACAGCACTGAGTAGTGAACTGAGGTTCCTGTGAAATTGGTGTAAATAAAATGGGGTATAAGATTTGCCTCTGAGAGAAACCCTCATTTGACCATGTCTCTTTAACTACCACCCTAACTCTATCTACCCCTATCTCCTAAAAGGATTATCTATCTCCATCTCACATCATTCCTTTTCCGTCCACTGTCTTCTCAACTCTCAACTATATGGTCTTCCGTGGCCTCCACTCCTCTAAATTTGCCCTCACCAAGGTCAACAGTGACCTTCTCAAGTCTATATCCAGGGGTCACTGCTCCTTCCTTATCCTCTTGGGTTTCTCTCCCTCTTTGACACTGTCATCCACCCTCTCCCACACTATCCACTCTATTGGCCTACTGTATTTGAGGTTCACCTCCTACCTTACCATCATTTTCTGTCTCTACCTTGGAGTCATCCTTCCCATCACTATCTCAATCTGTAAGCATCCTTCAGGGATCCATTGTGGGACCCTTCTCTCTTTCTCTCTCTGCTACTCCTCCCTTGGAAATGTCATTGGCTCATTAGGCCTTCACTACCATCTATACATTGATGACAGTTAGATGTCCCTTTTCCCATGTCCTTCCTCCCTCCATCTTCTCTTATGTCTCCAACTGCCCATCTGCCATCACATCAGGGATTTCCAAACTCTTCCTGAAACTTACTATGGAAAAGACCAAACTTACTGTTTTTCCCCCTTCTAGGCTCTCTTCACTTCCCCTCTTCTTACTCTGTGTTCACATAATCACTCTCTCCATTGTCTCCTGAGTCTGCTGCCTCAGTGTCATCCTCAAATGTGCTCTTTCCTTCATGCCCCACATTCAGGCCATCTGTTATGCTTCCACTTCTGGAACATCACCAGAATCTGGCCTTTCCTTACTCCAGATGCCACCAAAACTCTCATTCTTGCTCTCATAATTTCCCATTTGGATTACTGTAACCTCCTCCTCTATGTCCTCTCTCTCTCGCTTGCTTCTCCCCACTTCAGTCTATTCTTAATGCTGCTGCTGCTTGTCTTGTTTTCATCTCTCATCACATTGTCTAGCTCCCCCTCTACAACCTGCTCACTTGCACCCTATCCCCCACTTACATAGCCTTAAACCATTCCCTACCCTTACATCTGTAACCTCATCTCTATCCACCCTGTCTTCTGCCCTCTCTGCTCCTCTTCTGACCATTGCCTTTACACCTCCCTTTTTGCAACAATTATTTTCACACCAGCCTATAGCTGGTGTGAAAATAATTGTAGCAAAACGTGTAATGACGTAAACCACTTTTTTATGATCAATTGTTCTTTACAATTACGGGTTTGTGTGGTGTAAGCATATCTTCTCTATCAAAAATGTTGTCCTTAATCAAAAAATGTTTCTTTATTTTAGACTCAAGCTTCATTGCGTTCAGTTATGGTGAATTCTACGGTGATCACCACTGCGCTCAAGGCTGCTTTCCTGCACTCAGACCCGCTCTACTCGGTCCTCTTATTTCTGATACTGATCTCATTCTGCATTTTCAACTTCCTCATGGTGATAATCCTAAGTGTCTACTTCATGTCTTCTCACATGCAGGATGAACCTCGCTACGTCCTCTTCATCCACATGCTCATCAGTGACACAATGTATCTCACACTAGGGCTCTTCGTCTTCTTTGTGTCAGCGTATTTAATTTATTTCCCTGCCCCTGTTTGCTACATACTGGTCACGGCATCCTCTTCGGGATTGGTGGTGACTCCGGTGAACCTCGCAGTCATGTGTCTGGAGCGGTATGTTGCCATCTGTTTCCCGCTACGGCACGCAGTGCTTTGCACCAGACAGAAGTCATATTTGGCCATTGCCGTGATTTGGATAATTGGACTGACACCTAATCTTGCTGATTTTATTATTTTGTGCTTTTCAGTGAAGCAGAACTTTTTTTCTTTTTATTGTTTGTGTGGAAAAACCGTGTTTATAGTCAGCCAAGCCCAAAGCACCTTGTGGTATTTCGCCCATGCCTTGACGTTTTCCCTGGTGGGGCTGATAATCGCCTTCACCTACATCAAGATCATGCTGGTGGCAGTGAAGGTGGACTCGGGAAAGACTTCTGCTTCCAAGGCTGGGAGAACCGTCATACTGCATGTCCTTCAGCTTCTCCTGTGCCTGACCGCTTTCACATATGCCATTACCGAAGCGTACCTCCGCAAATATCTTTACATGTTACCTTTAATCAACTTCTTCTTTTTCATGTGTCTCCCACGGTGCATTAGTCCATTAATTTACGGACTAAGAGATGAAGTGTTTGGTAAATACATAAAGAGTTTGGTGCTTTGTAAACGCATGAGGACAATCCCAAATGCAGTGGCAGCATAAGACCACTGGACTCTCAAAAACAACTCAGAGTTTAGAATATATCTAAAATGTGAATAAAGATATATGTCTGTAGATTTGTCCTATCTCAGGTGTGGTCACAAGAATTACCGGAGGTCAGTTTTATAATCTGCGTATCAATTATCAGTGATGTTAAAGGTGTGTTAGCAGAAGGTTTATGTCAGAAATGTTTCTTGGTTCCCACCTGAATAATCATTCCGGACAGCGATGTCTACCAATATGGACCACTCACAGTTGTAGGCATCTCAGCCACATCTCCACTTGTGGCCTAGTGGGTGTAACTGTGCGGCATTGGAGACTAGTGTGTCGTGGACATAAAGACGGGATTATGGGCTACTCAGAGGTGTGCGTGTTCAGACATCTGGGTAACTTTAGCTGGATCTTCAGCAGTAAGAATAAGGGTGGTGGAAATGCTTGCTAAGGGCCATATTTAGGGGTTGGTGAGCGGTACCGCAAACTGGACACAGGGCCAAAGGGGTAGCCCCATGGCCAGTGCCAGATTAAGGGCCTTGTGGTTCTGGAGCTGAAATTTCTCAAGGGCCTATTGGGTGATGTTGGATTATGACCTGTGCTGTGGGGGTGTGGTCTATCATGGGGTGTGGCTAGCACCATGGAGGGCATAGCTAACCGCCAACTTTTAACCACATAGTCTATCTCTCCTCTTTGCTTATATGAAGTATAAACCACCTGTTATATTACTGACCCTTGAATTAATAAAAAAAGAAATAAAAAAAAACACAAAATAAGGTTTATTAATAAAATGCAACAATTTTTCTCTATACATTGCTTTAACAAAAACCTCCAACATGGCACTACAAGGAACAGCACACCCTCCAACTACTAATACCATCCACACTTCTCAGAACAGTGATACATAAAATGGAAGCTGCTGAAATAAATTTATAAGGCGCCCATAATTTTATTGCGATTGACATAAACACTTCTTTAAGCTAGTTTACCACTAAAATAACAACACACTAAAATAACGACATGGACACGGTTAGCTTTAGTTAAAGGTCAGATGATATTTATTGATCGCTGACCTGTTCTTTAAACTATAATTGTAATTGAATTGATTTTATATTGGAGGATGGCAAAGGAAAAGTCGCTACCAGACACCAGCTCCAGTCATTTAGATTGAAACACAAAAACTGAGGAGGGGACTAAACCACAACACCGCCTCCTCCCTGCATAACCCGCATTGTGCAGGACTCACCACTCCTTTCTCTGGCAAACGTTCGGTTCCCGCAGGGGAACGTCTAAATGTCCAACCGCAAGGTAAGGACACACCTGCCGTCCTTCTAAAGAGGGTGCCCCACAATGACCACTTATGCCCATCTGACCGCTGGTTGGTAGCGACTTCCCACCAATCTGGCTGTCAAGAGCCAACCGAGAAGGACAAGAACGCAGGAAAAAATATAGTCAGGGCGGGCAGGAGGGC
Source organism: Pseudophryne corroboree (assembly GCF_028390025.1). Taxonomy (NCBI): domain Eukaryota; kingdom Metazoa; phylum Chordata; class Amphibia; order Anura; family Myobatrachidae; genus Pseudophryne; species Pseudophryne corroboree. Next base: position 31,312,964 of record NC_086445.1, on the reverse strand, counting down.
ATTCCAAAATGGCAAGAGGAAGTCTGAGGCACCTGACTGGGACTATGTATAATCCTAAACCACGCAGCTAAAACCTTGATGGACAGCCCAACAATCCTATAGGAAAAATTACCATAGAACCAAAAAACTACCTAGCAACTGCTTAGTCATAGACAACCAATCACAAAAAATTGGGCTCTTATATGGCCTCAGGCTTATGCAGCCTTCAGCTAATCTAAGGCGCCCATAATTTTATTGCGATTGACATAAACACTTCTTTAAGCTAGCTTACCACTAAAATAACGACACATTAAAATAACGACATGGACACGGTTAGCTGTAGTTAAAGGTCAGACGATATTTATTGATCGCTGACCTGTTCTTTAAACTATAATTGTAATTGAATTGATTTTATATTGGAGGATGGCAAAGGAAAAGTCGCTACCAGACACCAGCTCCAGTCATTTAGATTGAAACACAAAAACTGAGGAGGGGACTAAACCACAACACCGCCTCCTACCTGCATAACCCGCATTGTGCAGGACTCACCACTCTTTTCTCTGTAAAACGTTCGGTTCCCGCAGGGGAACGTCTAAATGTCTAACCGCAAGGTATGGACACACCTGCCACCCTTCTAAAGAGGATGCCCCACAATGACCACTTATGCCCATCTGACCGCTGGTTGGTAGCGACTTCCCGCCAAAAAGGTTTAACAAACCGCCCCGCCATCCACACCAATAAAAACCAGGAAAACAAGATTGCTAACGGAAAGGACCAAAACCCCATTTTAGAAAACTCGAAAACTCCAGCCGGAGAAGACGAACCCCATCCTCCTTGTAGAACTGCCGCTGACGCAGTACAAGTAGAGGATGCCTGACAACTACTCCACCTAAAAGCCATAACAAACAACGAAACAGCAGAATTACCATTTTGCGGGCTTTCTCAATAGCTGAGAAAAGCACCGCCCCCTCCAATGAAACACCGCTGGACTAATTGACCACCCAAAATGGATCTCCGGCCAGTGACAACGTGGACCAGGAAATCAGCCTTAATGAACAAATTGAGGTAGATGCCGTAGACGCAACCCCTATCAGCGCCTCCCAAAATGCAGGACAATACCGCCAGGACGACCCCAACTATGCTCACAGTGGCAAAGGAGCTGTCAAATACCCCTCAGTATCCCTTAACCACAGACACCCAACCAACAAACCACCCTGACAAACATCCGCTGTCCTACGCACCAAGGAAAGCCCTGCCGCCCAAAAATTGTAAGAGAGGCCAACCAGCCACTCCTGTTCAAACCATCGACGGCTGCAAAAAAAAAAACACCCTAACATCATCACACAGACATACATCACATAGGAAAACTAAGTGACAGAGAACAGAAAATAACCCAAGTGAAGGAGAATACTCAAAAAACCTCCCGAAGACCTTTGATGAGCCAATCGTAATTAGGCCCCCTCGGAGGAAAATGTAAAAATTCACTTCACACCTTCAATTCCTGAACTCTACCTTTTCAAAAACCGACGGATAAACAAGTTTTTGGGTTAGCGCAACAGGTGCAACTAAACATAATCCACATGCAGAAGGACTTATAATAAGCATACCTCCACGGACCACCTCCTGAATAGCTGCCTGGGAGGACCCTGTGGCTGCCGCACGGTAGCCACCCCCATCTGCAAGGAATAGGACCTAAAAAGTATACCTCCAATGGACCACCTCCTGAATAGCCGCCGTGGAGGACCCGATGGCCGCCGCATGGCCGCCTCCCCAATCCGCAAGGAACAGGACCTAAGAAGTATACCTCCAACGGCCCGCTCCTGAATAGCAGCTGTGGCGAACCCTGTGGCTGCCGCATGGTCAGCCACCCCAATCCGCAAGGTATACGACCTCAGAAGTATATCTCCAACAGCCCAGCTCCGGAATAGCTGCTATGGAGGACCCCGTAGCTGCCGCATGGCAGCCTCCCCAATCCGTAAGGAATAGGACCTAAAAAGCATACCGCCAACGGCCCAGCTCCTGAACAGCAGCCGTGGAGGACCCTGTGGCTGCCGCATGGTAGCCACCCCAAACCGCAAGGAATAGGGCCTAAAAGTACACCCTCAACGACCCAGCTCCTGAACAGCTGCTGTGGCGGACCCTGTGGCTGCCGTATGGGCACCCTCCCCATTCCGCAAGGAATGGGTACCAACCCCAAACACAGCCGCAAACTGTAATTAGAGAGAGGACCAGCGAGCGCCTGTATCAGCAACCGGTCGCCCCCCCGGAGGCCCATCTATACTCATGCGCCAGGCGCAGCGGGCAGACACCCACCTCCTCCTAGGCCTCCAAGGACACCCAGCGACCCCCAGCTGCTTGATCCGATTTGGATCACACCATCCTGCAGAGCAACCGACCATCCTGCAACACGCGTTACAGAAAAGGCCCCGGAATCCCGAAATGCCTGCTGCTTGCCACCACTCGCTTACCCACCAAACCCAGAAGAAAGTCAAAGCAAGGGCTAATCAAAACAGGGGCCACCTCCAACACCGACTCATCGACAGGAGGCAGCACACCCAGCATTTCCACCAAAAGTTGCCACGTAGCAGGTCTACGGGCATCCGCAGGCACCGGGCGCACCCTAACCCCAACCCTTAAGCGCCCACGAAAGGGGCGAAAGACCAGGCGTGGCCCACCAGCTCGAGCAGCCTAGAACAGAAGGAAAAGCCTGCAAGGGCCGGATACATGTCTGCCTCTGACCTACCTCCCAGATAACGCTCGAACACAAAAACCATCAAACCGTCTACCAGGGACACACCCACTGTATCCAACCTACTGAAAAAAACAGGATGCAGCAGACGCCCCAAACGAGGAAGGAGCCAACGCATGCCTAGTCCGAGTAGCTATCCGTACAATCCGCCCGACAGAAGACGGGCATGAGAAAACCTATGTCGCCACCCCCGGAACCCACTCACGGCACTTATCAAAATGAAATGAGACAAAGCATCCGCAAACCCATTCCGACTCCGGGCGCGCAATGGTAAAACCACGCCGCAAGCAGATCAACAGATGTCGCAACCATCGCAAAGCCTAGGGGGACCAGAGGGAACAAGGAGGAGGAGGCCCGAAAAAAACTCCCCATAACAAGACTATAGGAATGAAAACCAAATCCACGAAAACATCTCTGATCTCGCGGGAAGGGAAACTGCGTGATGCTACCTGGCCGACCCTGCAGCGGCCCGTAGGTTTCCTGCAAACTATGCCACCCATGGGGATAAACCTGCTCACAAAAAAGGGGGAGCTGAACGACGACTGCAACTGCTAAAACCGAACTTCGCGTTGCCCCTAGCAGTGGTTAATAAAACCAAAAGTGACGGTAACTTGTCAGCGGGGAGGCGACAGCAACCCGCCATTGTGCCCAGTGCCAACCCTTGAAAACTCAGGCAACTGGTAGGGCCCTAGCAGCGCACTGGGACAACGGGAACACCAGGACCCCGAACAAGACCTGGCAACCTACAGAAGGATAGCTGCAAACCGAAATGCCTCCATGAAGAGAAAATAGTCCCAGTAGCGAGCAACACCAAGGGTGGGCCGGAGACGGACAGTATGCACCAACGCAAGAAAGTGCCGCATTTCTCAAAGAGGTACATGAGACAGAAAACCCAGGGACATGCGCCCGTCCGATTAAAACTGGCACCGAGCCGCTGCGCTCTCCTCCCCTCACATAGTAGCCAGAGGGAGGCAGGTATGGTGGATGGCCCGCTGGTACGGCGTACCGGCTGGGAGTTTCTTACCGGTATGCCGTACCGCCCTGTACCATCATACTTGCAGCACTGCACCCTCCTCAGCCTAACCCTAAGTTTACCTGGGGAATGCCTAAACCTAACTCTCCTTCCAGCAGCCTAAACTTAACCCCCCCGCCCCTGGGTCCAGTGTAACTCTAACCCTACCTTGAAACCTAAACCTATAAATCCCCCTACCCTGCAGATTACATGTCCTGCGTTGCGGTGGCTGATTGTTTGGGATCCTGGCTGGCGGGAATTCCAGCACCGGGATGGTGACCGTATTCGGGATCACTGCATAATATATGTACCGCATTATGGCCTTCATTCCGAGTTGTTCGCTCGCTAGCCGCATTTCGCAGCACTGCACACGTTAAGCCGCCGCCCTCTTGGAGTGAATCTTAGTTTAGCAGAATTGCGAATAGAAATTTCTTAGCAGTTTCTGAGTAGCTCCACACTTACTCCTACACTGCGATCAGCTCAGTCAGTTTCGTTCCTGGTTTGACATCACAAACACTCCCAGCGTTCACCCAGACACTCCCCCGTTTCTTCAGACACTCCCGCGTTTTTCCCAGAAACGGCAGCGTTTTTTCACACACACCCATAAAACGGCCAGTTTCCGCCCAGAAACACCCACTTCCTGTCAATCACACTCCGATCACCAGAACGAAGAAAAATCCTTATAATGCCGTGAGTAAAATACCAAACTTCTTAGCAAATTTACTTGGCGCAGCCGCAGTGCGAACATTGCGCATGCGCAGTTAGCGGAAAATCGCACCGATGCGATGGAAAATAACGAGCGAACAACTCGGAATGAGGTCCTATGTTTGATTGAACAATACTCTATTTTGAACCAGTCTGAGTGCTGCCTATTTTCTTCAAAAGAGGGAACTGCTATGTTCCACGGAAGATCCCTGGGTAGATTTCCTGGGTGCCGGAACACAGTTGTAGATATTATATTTTATATACATATATATATATATATATATATATATTCTTGGGGTTGCTGTGGTGCGCTCCCTGGGTCAGATCACGACAATTCACAATAAGCTCCAATGGCAGGATCTATGTTCATCCAAACTTGACCAGCAAAAAGTCAGACAGACGTGGGAAAATTCATATATCTTCTTTCTGAACACTCCACCAATTCACCATCACAGGTAATCCCCAAAAAAGAAGTTATAAATCCGCATATAGTGAAGTACAATTTTATTCTAATTGGTGTGCAAATTAGCATAAAGTATTCAGTGCGAATGAAATATTCAATACAAATAAAAATTCATGGGGTATGACTTCCCATATATTACATAAAATAGCAGCAATAGTTCTAGGGTTAATTCAAGGGATAATGCTTCCCACAATAAATAGTATACCACAATGGATGTATGTAGCAGCAATCAATAAACAAAATAAATAAAATCCACCACTGATTAGGCGGACCTGCGTACCAGATTTCGTGGGGTGTCAACTAGCCCACCCAAATTCGCATGGAAGGTTGCCTCCCGGGATTAACGGCAACAATCAGGACAACGCGTTTCGGCTCAGTATACAAGCCTTCTTCAAGGTGTGTCCCCTGCGTACCAGATTTCGTGGGGTGTCAACTAGCCCACCCAAATTCAACTAGCCCACCCAAATTCGCATGGAAGGTTGCCTCCCGGGATTAACGGCAACAATCAGGACATGCAGATTCAAGGCTGATTTTGCTCCCCTCTGGTCATGGAAGGTCCCTCCAATCAATCACCCGAAGAAGGCTTGTATACTGAGCCGAAATGCGTTGGTGATTGATTGGAGGGACCTTCCATGACCAGAGGGGAGCAAAATCAGCCTTGAATCTGCATGTCCTGATTGTTGCCGTTAATCCCGGGAGGCAACCTTCCATGCGAATTTGGGTGGGCTAGTTGACACCCCACGAAATCTGGTACGCAGGTCCGCCTAATCAGTGGTGGATTTTATTTATTTTGTTTATTGATTGCTGCTACATATATCCATTGTATATTTATTGTGGGAAGCATTATCCCTTGAATTAACCCTAGAACTATTGCTGCTATTTTATGCAATATATGGGAAGTCATACCCCATGAATTTTTATTTGTATTGAATATTTTATTCGCACTGAATACTTTATGCTAATTTGCACACCAATTAGAATAAAATTGTACTTCACTATATGCGGATTTATAACTTCTTTTTTGGGGATTACCTGTGATGGTGAATTGGTGGAGTGTTCAGAAAGAAGATAATAAGAATTTACTTACCGATAATTCTATTTCTCAGAGTCCGTAGTGGATGCTGGGGACTCCGTAATGACCATGGGGGGATAGCGGCTCCGCAGGAGACTGGGCACATCTAAAGAAAGCTTTAGGACTATCTGGTGTGCACTGGCTCCTCCCCCTATGACCCTCCTCCAAGCCTCAGTTAGGATACTGTGCCCGGACGAGCGTACACAATAAGGAAGGATTTTGAATCCCGGGTAAGACTCATACCAGCCACACCAATCACACCGTATAACCTGTGATCTGAACCCAGTTAACAGCATGATAACAGAGGAGCCTCTGAAAGATGGCTCACAACAATAATAACCCGATTTTTGTAACAATAACTATGTACAAGTATTGCAGACAATCCGCACTTGGGATGGGCGCCCAGCATCCACTACGGACTATGAGAAATAGAATTATCGGTAAGTAAATTCTTATTTTCTCTAACGTCCTAAGTGGATGCTGGGGACTCCGTAAGGACCATGGGGATTATACCAAAGCTCCCAAACGGGCGGGAGAGTGCGGATGACTCTGCAGCACCAAATGAGAGAACTCCAGGTCCTCCTCAGCCAGGATATCAATTTTGTAGAATTTTACAAACGTATTTGCTCCTGACCAAGTAGCTGCTCGGCAAAGTTGTAAAGCCGAGACCCCTCGGGCAGCCGCCCAAGATGAGCCCACCTTCCTTGTGGAGTGGGCATTTACAGATTTTTGGCTGTGGCAGGCCTGCCACAGAATGTGCAAGCTGAATTGTACTACAAATCCAACGAGCAATAGTCTGCTTAGAAGCAGGAGCACCCAGCTTGTTGGGTGCACACAGGATAAACAGCGAGTCAGATTTCCTGACTCCAGCCGTCCTGGAAACATATATTTTCAGGGCACTGACAACGTCTAGCAACTTGGAGGCCTCCAAGTCCCTAGTAGCCGCAGGCACCACCAATAGGTTGGTTCAGGTGAGACGCTGAAACCACCTTGGGGAGAAACTGAGGACGAGTCCTCAATTCCGCCCTGTCCGAATGGAAAATCAGATAAGGGCTTTTTCAGGATAAAGCCGCCAATTCTGACACGCGCCTGGCCCAGGCCAGGGCCAACAGCATGACCACTTTCCATGTGAGATATTTTAACTCCACAGATTTAAGTGGTTCAAACCAATGTGACTTTTGGAACCCAAAACTACATTGAGATCCCAAAGTGCCACTGGAGGCACAAAAGGAGGCTGTATATGCAGTACCCCTTTTACAAACGTCTGAACTTCAGGGACTGAAGCTAGTTCTTTTTGGAAGAAAATTGACAGGGCCGAAATTTGAACCTTAATGGACTCCAATTTCAGGCCCATAGACACTCCTGTTTGCAGGAAATGTAGGAATCGACCCAGTTGAATTTCCTCCGTCGGGCCTTACTGGCCTCGCACCACGCAACATATTTTCGCCAATTGCGGTGATAATGTTTTTGCGGTTACATCCTTCCTGGCTTTGATCAGGATAGGGATGACTTCATCCGGAATGCCTTTTTTCCTTCAGGATCCGGCGTTCAACCGCCATGCCGTCAAACGCAGCCGCGGTAAGTCTTGGAACAGACAGGGTCCTTGCTGGAGCAGGTCCCTTCTTAGAGGTAGAGGCCACGGATCCTCCGTGAGCTTCTCTTGAAGTTCCGGTTACCAAGTCCTTCTTGGCCAATCCGGAACCACGAATATAGTGCTTACTCCTCTCCATCTTATCAATCTCAGTACCTTGGGTATGAGAGGCAGAGGAGGGAACACATACCCTGACTGGTACACCCACGGTGTTACCAGAGCGTCTACAGCTTATTGCCTGAGGGTCCCTGGACCTGGCGCAATACCTGTCGAGTTTTTAATCATGTGGAAGACTTCTGTGTGAAGTCCCCACTCTCCCGGGTGGAGGTCGTGCTGAGGAAGTCTGCTTCCCAGTTGTCCACTCCCGGAATGAATACTGCTGACAGTGCTATCACATGATTTTCCGCCCAGCGAAGAATCCTTGCAGCTTCTGCCATTGCCCTCCTGCTTCTTGTGCCACCCTGTCTGTTTACGTGGGTGACTGCCGTGATGTTGTCCGACTGGATCAACACCGGCTGACCTTGAAGCAGAGGTCTTGCTAAGCTTAGAGCATTGTAAATGTCCCTTAGCTTCAGGATATTTATGTGAAGTGATGTCTCCAGGCTTGACCATAAGCCCTGGATATTCCTTCCCTGTGTGACTGCTCCCCAGCCACGCAGGCTGGCATCCGTGGTCACCAGGACCCAGTCCTGAATGCCTAATCTGCGGCCCTCTAGAAGATGAGCACTCTGCAACCACCACAGGAGGGACACCCTTGTCCTTGGTGACAGGGTTATCCGCTGATGCATCTGAAGATGCGATCCGGACCATTTGTCCAGCAGGTCCCACTGGAAAGTTCTTGCGTGGAATCTGCCGAATGGGATTGCTTCGTAGGAAGCCACCATTTTACCCAGAACCCTTGTGCATTGATGCACTGAGACTTGGCTCGGTTTTAGGAGGTTCCTGACTAGCTCGGATAACTCCCTGGCTTTCTCCTCCGGGAGAAACACCTTTTTCTGGACTGTGTCCAGGATCATCCCTAGGAACAGAAGACACGTCGTCGGAACCAGGTGCGATTTTGGAATATTGAGAATCCAATCGTGCTGCCGCAACACTACCTGAGATAGTGCTACACCGACCTCCAACTGTTCCCTGGATCTTACCCTTATCAGGGAATTGTCCAAGGAAGGGATAACTAAAATTCACTTCCTTCGAAGGAATATCATAATTTCGGCCATTACCTTGGTAAAGACCCGGGGTGCCGTGTACCATCCATACGGCAGCGTCTGAACTGATAGTGACAGTTCTGTACCATAAACCTGAGGTACCCTTGGTGAGAAGGGTAAATTTTGACATGAAGGTAAGCATCCTTGATGTCCCGAGACATCATGTAGTCCCCTTCTTCCAGGTTCGCAATCACTGCTCTGAGTGACTCAATCTTGAATTTGAACCTCTGTACGTAAGTGTTCAAAGATTTTAGATTTAGAATCGGTCTCACCGAGCCGTCCGGCTTCGGTACCACAACAGTGTGGAATAATACCCCGTTCCCTGTTGCAGGAGGGGTATCTTGATTATCACCTGCTGGGAATACAGCTTGTGAATGGCTTCCAAAACTGTCTCCCTGTCAGAAGGAGACATCGGTAAAGCCGACTTTAGGAAACGGCGAGGGGGAGACGTCTCGAATTCTAATTTGTACCCCTGAGATATCACCTGAAGGATCCAGGGGTCTACTTGCGAGTGAGCCCACTGCGCGCTGAAATTCATTGAGACGGGCCCCCCACCGTGCCTGATTCTGCTTGTAAAGCCCCAGCGTATACTGAGGGCTTGGCAGAGGCGGGAGAGGGTTTCTGTTCCTGGGAACTGGCTTATTTCTGCAGCCTTTTTCCTCTCCCTCTGTCACGGGGCAGAAATGAGGAACCTTTTGCCCGCTTGTCCACGAAAAGACTGCGCCTGATAATACGTCGTCTTGTCATGTTGAGAGGCGACCTGGGGTACAAACGTGGAATTCCCAGCTGTTGCCGTGGCCACCAGGTCTGAAAGACCGACCCCAAATAACTCCTCCCTTAATAAAGCAATACTTCCAAATGCCGTTTGGAATACGCATCACCTGACCACTGACGTGTCCATAACCCTCTACTGGTAGAAATGGACAACGCGCTTAGACTTGATGCCAGTCGGCAAATATTCCGCTGTGCATCACGCATATATAAAAATGCATCTTTTAAATGCTCTATAGGCAAAAATATACTGTCCCTATCTAGGGTATCAATATTTTCAGTCAGGGAATCCGACCACGCCAACCCAGCACTGCACATCCAGGCTGAGGCGATTGCTGGTCGCAGTATAACACCAGTATGTGTGTAAATACCTTTTAGGATACCCTCCTGCTTTCTATCAGCAGGATCCTTAAGGGCGGCCATCTCAGGCGAAGGTAGAGCCCTTACAAGCGTGTGAGCGCTTTATCCCCCCTAGGGGGTGTTTCCCAACGCACCCTAACCTCTGGCGGGAAAGGATATAATGCCAATAACATTTTAGAAATTATCCGTTGTTATCGGGGGAAACCCACGCATCATCACACACCTCATTTAATTTCTCAGATTCAGGAAAACTACAGGTAGTTTTTCCTCACCGAACATAATACCCCTGTTTTTGGTGGTATTCGTATTATCAGAAATGTGTAAAACATTTTTCATTGCCTCAATTATGTAACGTGTGGCCCTACTGGAAGTCACATTCGTCTCTTCACCGTCGACACTGGAGTCAGTATCCGTGTCGGCGTCTATATCTGCCATCTGAGGTAACGGGCGCTTTAGAGCCCCTGACGGCCTATGAGACGTCTGGACAGGCACAAGCTGAGTAGCCGGCTGTCTCATGTCAACCACTGTCTTTTATACAGAGCTGACACTTCCAACAGTTCATCCACTCAGGTGTAGACCCCATAGGGGGTGACATCACTATTACAGGCAATCTGCTCCGTCTCCACATAATTTTTCTCCTCATACATGTCGACACAAAAGTACCGACATACAGCACACACACAGGGAATGCTCTGATAGAGGACCCCACTAGCCCTTTGGGGAGACAGAGGGAGAGTTTGCCAGCACACACCAGAGCGCTATATATATACAGGGATAACCTTATATAAGTGTTTTTCCCCTTATAGCTGCTGTATAGTTAATACTGCGCCCAATTAGTGCCCCCCTCTCTTTTTTTAACCCTTTCTGTAGTGTAGTGACTGCAGGGGAGAGACAGGGAGCTTCCCTCCAACGGAGTTGTGAGGGAAAATGGTGCCAGTGTGCTGAGGAGATAGGCTCCGCCCCTTTTTCGCAGACTTTTCTCCTGCTTTTTTATGGATTCTGGCAGGGGTTAAATGCATCCATATAGCCCAGGAGCTATATGTGATGCATTTTTTTTGCCATCCAAGGTGTTTTTATTGCGTCTCAGGGCGCCCCCCCCCAGCGCCCTGCACCCTCAGTGACCGAAGTGTGAAGTGTGCTGAGAGCAATGGCGCACAGCTGCAGTGCTGTGCGCTACCTTGTTGAAGACAGGACGTCTTCTGCCGCCGATTTTCCGGACCTCTTCTGCCTTCTGGCTCTGTAAGGGGGCCGGCTCTGGGACCCATCCAAGCTGGGCCTGTGATCGTCCCTCTGGAGCTAATGTCCAGTAGCCTAAGAAGCCCAATCCACTCTGCACGCAGGTGAGTTCGCTTCTTCTCCCCTTAGTCCCTCGATGCAGTGAGCCTGTTGCCAGCAGGTCTCACTGAAAATAAAAAACCTTATCTAAAACTTTCACTAAGAAGCTCAGGAGAGCCCCTAGTGTGCACCCTTCTCGTTCGGGCACAGAGATCTAACTGAGGCTTGGAGGAGGGTCATAGGGGGAGGAGCCAGTGCACACCAGATAGTCCTAAAGCTTTCTTTAGATGTGCCCAGTCTCCTGCGGAGCCGCTATCCCCCCATGGTCCTTACGGAGTCCCCAGCATCCACTTAGGACGTTAGAGAAATATGAATTTTCCCACGTCTGTCTGACTTTTTGCTGGTCAAGTTTGGATGAACATAGATCCTGCCATTGGAGCTTATTGTGAATTGTTGTGATCTGACCCAGGGAGCGCACCACAGCAACCCCAAGAATATTTCTAGAAACTGTAAAGGACTGAGGTGACTGTCCTGTCTGTTTGGTTGCTGCACCTTTGTATTGAAGCGCCATCTTTACACCCTTTTTTCTTTGTATATATATATATATATATATATACACACACATACATACGTACACACATACATACATACATACATACATATACTGTATAGACTCCAAAGTAGCGAGGAACTCCAGGGACATTTAACAGCAACTTATTTGAATGCCGTCCAAGTCTACGTTTCGGGACTTGTGTCCCTTTGTAAGGGCATGATCAACCAACATGAAAAATGACATATCAACAGATTAAATACCTTATTCAGCAGAGACTCTATGTGTATATATATATATATTAGTGATGTGCACCTGAAATTTTTCGGGTTTTGTGTTTTGATTTTGGGTTCGGTTCCGCGGCCGTGTTTTGGGTTTGGACGCGTTTTGGCAAATCCTCACCGTAAATTTTTTGTCGGATACGGGTGTGTTTTGGATTCGGGTGTTTTTTTTTTCAAAAAACCCTAAAAAACAGCTTAAATCATAGAATTTGGGGGTCATTTTGATCCCATAGTATTATTAACCTCAATAACCATAATTTCCACTAATTTTCAGTCTATTCTGAACACCTCAAAATATTATTTTTAGTCATAAAATTTGCACAGAGGTCGCTGGATGGCTAAGCTAAGCGACCCAAGTGGCCGACACAAACACCTGGCCCATCTAGGAGTGGCACTGCAGTGTCAGACAGGATGGCCCTTCAAAAAAATACTTCCCAAACATCACATGACGCAAAGAAAAAAAGAGGCGCAATGAGGTAGCTGTGTGACTAAGCTAAGTGACCCTAGTGGCCGACACAAACATCTGGCCCATCTAGGAGTGGCACTGCAGTGTCACGCAGGATGGCCCTTCAAAAAATACTCCCCCAAACAGCACATGACGCAAAGAAAAAAAGAGGCGCAATGAGGTAGCTGTGTGACTAAGCTAAGCGACCCTAGTGGCCGACACAAACACCTGGCCCATCTAGGAGTGGCACTGCAGTGTCACGCAGGATGGCCCTTCAAAAAAATACTCCCCAAACAGCACATGACGCAAAGAAAAAAAGAGGCGCAATGAGGTAGCTGTGTGACTAAGCTAAGCGACCCTAGTGGCCGACACAAACACCTGGCCCATCTAGGAGTAGCACTGCAGTGTCACGCAGGATGGCCCTTCAAAAAAATACTGCCCAAACAGCACCTGACGCAAAGAAAAAAGGCGCAATGGGGTAGCTGTGTGACTAAGCTAAGCGACCCTAGTGGCCGACACAAACACCTGGCCCATCTAGGAGTGGCACTGCAGTGTCATGCAGGATAGCCCTTCAAAAAATACTCCCCAAACAGCACATGACACAAAGAAAAATAGAGGCGCAATGAGGTAGCTGTGTGACTAAGCTAAGCGACCCTAGTGGCCGACACAAACACCTGGCCCATCTAGGAGTGGCACTGCAGTGTCACGCAGGATGGCCCTTCAAAAAAATACTCCCCAAACAGCACATGATGCAAAGAAAAAAAGAGGCGCAATGAGGTAGCTGTGTGACTAAGCTAAGCGACCCTAGTGGCCAACACAAACACCTGGCCTATCTAGGAGTGGCACTGCAGTGTCAGGCAGGATGGCCCTTCAAAAAAATACTCCCCAAACAGCACAAGATGCAAAGAAAAATGAAAGAAAAAAGAGGTGCAAGATGGAATTGTCCTTGGGCCCTCCCACCCACCCTTATGTTGTATAAACAGGACATGCACACTTTAACGAACCCATCATTTCAGGGACAGGGTCTGCCACACGACTGTGACTGAAATGACTGGTTGGTTTGGGCCCCCACCAAAAAAGAAGCAATCAATCTCTCCTTGCACAAACTGGCTTTACAGAGGCAAGATGTCCACCTCATCATCATCGTCCGATTCATCACCCCTTTCACTGTGTACATCCCCCTCCTCACAGATTATTAATTCGCCCCCACTGGAATCCACCATCTCAGGTCCCCATGTACTTTCTGGAGGCAATTGCTGCTGGTGAATGTCTCCACGGAGGAATTGATTATAATTAATTTTAATGAACATCATCTTCTCTACATTTTCTGGAAGTAACCTCGTACGCCGATTGCTGACAAGTTGAGCGGCGGCACTAAACACTCTTTCGGAGTACACACTGGAGGGAGGGCAACTTAGGTAGAATAAAGCCAGTTTGTGCAAGGGCCTCCAAATTGCCTCTTTTTCCTGCCAGTATACGTACGGACTGTCTGACGTGCCTACTTGGATGCGGTCACTCATATAATCCTCCACCATTCTTTCAATGGTTAGAGAATCATATGCAGTGACAGTAGACGACATGTCAGTAATCGTTGGCAGGTCCTTCAGTCCGGACCAGATGTCAGCACTCGCTCCAGACTGCCCTGCATCACCGCCAGTGGGTGGGCTCGGAATTCGTAGCCTTTTCCTGGCACCCCCAGTTGCGGGAGAATGTGAAGGAGGAGCTGTTGACGGGTCACGTTCCGCTTGACTTGACAATTTTCTCACCAGCAGGTCTTTGAACCTCTGCAGACTTGTGTCTGCCAGAAAGAGAGATACAACGTAGGTTTTAAATCTAGGATCGAGCACGGTGGCAAAAATGTAGTGCTCTGATTTCAACAGATTGGCCACCCGTGAATCCTGATTAAGCGAATGAAGGGCTCCATCCACAAGTCCCACATGCCTAGCGGAATTGCTCTGTTTTAGCTCCTCCTTCAATGTCTCCAGCTTCTTCTGCAAAAGCCTGATGAGGGGAATGACCTGACTCAGGCTGGCAGTGTCTGAACTGACTTCACGTGTGGCAAGTTCAAAAGGTTGCAAAACCTTGCACAACGTTGAAATCATTCTCCACTGCACTTCAGACAGGTTCATTCCACCTCCTTTGCCTATATTGTGGGCAGATGTATAGGCTTGAATGGCCTTTTGCTGCTCCTCCATCCTCTGAAGCATATAGTGGGTTGAATTCCACCTCATTACCACCTCTTGCTTCAGATGATGGCAGGGCAAGTTCAGGCGTTTTTGGTGGTGCTCCAGTCTTCTGTACGAGGTGCCTGTACGCTGAAAGTGGCCCGCATTCTTCTGGCCACCGACAGCATCCCTTGTACGCCCCTGTCGTTTTTTAAATAATTCTGCACCACCAAATTCAAGGTATGTGCAAAACATGGGACGTGCTGGAATTTGCCCAGATGTAATGCACGCACAATATTGCTGGCCTTGTCCGATGCCAAAAATCCCCCGGAGAGTCCAATTGGGGTAAGCCATTCTGCGATGATCTTCCTCAGTTGGCGTAAGAGGTT
The DNA here is from genome assembly GCF_028390025.1 of Pseudophryne corroboree. Taxonomy (NCBI): domain Eukaryota; kingdom Metazoa; phylum Chordata; class Amphibia; order Anura; family Myobatrachidae; genus Pseudophryne; species Pseudophryne corroboree. The sequence goes on along the minus strand of NC_086445.1, from coordinate 31,297,952 downwards.
TTTAGGTGTGTGCGTATTCTGGAAAGTGGTGATACAAAGCGTAGCCTGCCTAGGAACGAGTTGGCGTTTGCGAGATGCTGCTACTGGTGCCGCCGCTGCTGTTCTTGCAGCGGGAGGCAATACATCTACCCAGTGGGCTGTCACAGTCATGTAGTCCTGAGTCTGCCCTGCTCCACTTGTCCACATGTCCGTGGTTAAGTGGACATTGGGTACAACTGCATTTTTTAGGACACTGGTGACTCTTTTTCTGAGGTCTGTGTACATTCTCGGTATCGCCTGCTTAGAGAAATGGAACCTAGATGGTATTTGGTACCGGGGACACAGTACCTCAATCAAGTCTATAGTTGGCTCTGAAGTAACGATGGATACCGGAACCACGTTTCTCACCGCCCAGGCTGCCAAGGCCACAGTTATCCGCTTTGCAGCAGGATGACTGCTGTGATATTTCATCTTCCTCGCAAAGGACTGTTGTACAGTCAATTGCTTACTGGAAGTAGTACAAGTGGTCTTCCGACTTCCCCTCTGGGATGACGATCGACTCCCAGCAGCAACAACAGCAGCGCCAGCAGCAGTAGGCATTACACTCAAGGATGCATCGGAGGAATCCCAGGCAGCAGAGGACTCGTCAGACTTGCCAGTGACATGGCCTGCAGGACTATTGGCTTTCCTGGGTAAGGAGGAAATTGACACTGAGGGAGTTGGTGGTGTGGTTTGCAGGAGCTTGGTTACAAGAGGAAGGGATTTACTGGTCAGTGGACTGCTTCCGCTGTCGCCCAAAGTTTTTGAACTTGTCACTGACTTATGATGAATGCGCTGCAGGTGACGTATAAGGGAGGATGTTCCGAGGTGGTTAACGTCCTTACCCCTACTTATTACAGCTTGACAAAGGCAACACACGGCTTGACACCTGTTGTCCGCATTTGTTATGAAATAATTCCACACCGAAGAGCTGATTTTTTTTGTATTTTGACCAGGCATGTCAATGGCCATATTCCTCCCACGGACAACAGGTGTCTCCCCGGGTGCCTGACTTAAACAAACCACCTCACCATCAGAATCCTCCTTGTCAATTTCCTCCCCAGCGCCAGTAACACCCATATCCTCATCCTGGTGTACTTCAACACTGACATCTTCAATTTAACTATCAGGAACTGGACTGCGGGAGCTCCTTCCAGCACTTGCAGGGGGCGTGTAAATGGTGGAAGGCGCAAGCTCTTCCCGTCCAGTATTGGGAAGGTCAGGCATCGCAACCGACACAATTGGACTCTCCTTGGGGATTTGTGATTTAGAACGCACAGTTCTTTGCTGTGCTTTTGCCAGCTTAAGTCTTTTCATTTTACTAGCGAGAGGCTGAGTGCTTCCATCCTCATGTGAAGCTGAACCACTAGCCATGAACATAGGCCAGGGCCTCAGCCGTTCCTTGCCACTCCGTGTCGCAAATGGCATATTGGCAAGTTTACGCTTCTCCTCAGACGCTTTTAATTTTGATTTTTGGGTCATTCTTTTACTGATCTTTTGTGTTTTGGATTTTACATGCACTGTACTATGACATTGGGCATCGGCCTTGGCAGACGACGTTGATGGCTTTTTCATCGTCTCGGCCAAGACTAGTGGCAGCAGCTTCAACACGAGGTGGAAGTGGATCTTGATCTTTGCCTATTTTTTTAACCTCCACTTTTTTGTTCTCCATATTTTAATGCGCACAACTAAAAGGCACCACAGGTAAACAATGTAGATGGATGGATACTAGTATACTTTATGCATGACGACGAGTGACGACACAGAGGTAGGTACAGCAGTGGCCTACCGTACTGCTATATACAGTATAATGGACCTGGTGGACACTGTCAGCAGACTGCGTTTATAGGGTAAAGAAAAAAAGACACCACAGGTATACAATGTAGATGGATGGATACTAGTATACTTTATGTATGACGACGAGTGACGACACAGAGGTAGGTACAGCAGTGGCCTACCGTACTGCTGTATACAGTATAATGGACCTGGTGGACACTATCAGCAGACTGCGTTTATAGTATAAAGAAAAAAGACACCACAGGTATACAATGTAGATGGATGGATACTAGTATACTTTATGTATGACGACGAGTGACTGAAGACACAGAGGTAGGTACAGCAGTGGCCTTCCGTACTGCTATATACAGTATAATGGACCTGGTGGACACTGTCAGCAGACTGTGTTTATAGTATAAAGAAAAAAAAGACACCACAGGTATACAATGTAGATGTATGGATATACTAGTATACATTATGTATGTCGACGAGTGACGACACAGAGGTAGGTACAGAAGTGGCCTACCGTACTGCTATATACAGTATAATGGACCTGGTGGACACTGTCAGCAGACTGCGTTTATAGTATAAAGAAAAAAAAAGACACCACAGGTATACAATGTAGATGTATGGATATACTAGTATACTTTATGTATGTCGACGAGTGACGACACAGAGGTAGGTATAGCAGTGGCCTACCGTACTGCTATATACAGTATAATGGACCTGGTGGACACTGTCAGTAGTCTGCGTTTATAGTATAAAGAAAAAAAGACACCACAGGTATACAATGTTTATGGATGGATACTAGTATACTTTATGTATGACGACAAGTGACGACACAGAGGTAGGTACAGCAGTGGCCTACCGTACTGCTATATACAGTATAATGGACCTGGTGGACACTGTCAGCAGACTGCGTTTATAGTATAAAGAAAAAAAGACACCACGGGTATACAATGTAGATGGATGGATACTAGTATACTTTATGTATGACGACGAGTGACTGAAGACACAGAGATAGGTACAGCAGTGGCCTTCCGTACTGCTGTATACAGTATAATGGACCTGGTGGACACTGTCAGCAGACTGCGTTTATAGTATAAAGAAAAAAAAGACACCACAGGTATACAATGTAGATGTATGGATATACTAGTATACTTTATGTATGTCGACGAGTGACGACACAGAGGTAGGTACAGCAGTGGCCTACCGTACTGCTATATACAGTATAATGGACCTGGTGGACACTGTCAGCAGACTGCGTTTATAGTATAAAGAAAAAAAGACACCACAGGTATACAATGTAGATGGATGGATACTAGTAAACTTTATGTATGACGACGAATGACTGAAGACACAGAGGTAGGTACAGCAGTGGCCTACCGTACTGCTTTATACAGTATAATGGACCTGGTGGACACTGTCAGCAGACTGCGTTTATAGTATAAAGAAAAAAAAGACACCACAGGTATACAATGTAGATGGATGGATACTAGTATACTTTACGTATGACGACAAGTGACGACACAGAGGTAGGTACAGCAGTGGCCTACCGTACTGCTATATACAGTATAATGGACCTGGTGGACACTGTCAGCAGACTGTGTTTATAATATAAAGAAAAAAAAGACACCACAGGTATACAATGTAGATGTATGGATATACTAGTATACTTTATGTATGTCGACGAGTGACGACACAGAGGTAGGTACAGCAGTGGCCTACCGTACTGCTATATACAGTATAATGGACCTGGTGGACACTGTCAGCAGACTGCGTTTATAGTATAAAGAAAAAAAAGACACCACAGGTATACAATATAGATGTATGGATATACTAGTATACTTTATGTATGTCAACGAGTGACGACACAGAGGTAGGTACAGCAGTGGCCTACCGTACTGCTATATACAGTATAATGGACCTGGTGGACACTGTCAGCAGACTGTGTTTATAGTATAAAGAAAAAAAAGACACCACAGGTATACAATGTAGATGTATGGATATACTAGTATACTTTATGTATATCGACGAGTGACGACACAGAGGTAGGACAGCAGTGGCCTACCTTACTGCTATATACAGTATAATGGACCTGGTGGACACTGTCAGCAGACTGCGTTTATACTTAATAGTATAAAGAAAAAAAGACACCACAGGAGTGTTTTTCAGGCAGACAAATGTATACTGGTGGACTGGTCACTGTCAGCAAAACTGTGCACTGCACTCCTGCTATAGCTGCTCCCCAGTCTCCCTCACAATTAAGCAGTGTGAGCACTCAGCACAGTCAGATATATCATGCAGCACACTGAGGCTGAGCACAGATATGGTATGGAGCGTTTTTTTCAGGCAGAGAACGGATAGCAAAACTCTGCACTGTACTCCTCCTAACAGCTGCTCCCCAATCCTCCCCACAATAAGCTAAGCATAAGCAATCAGATCAACTGTAAGTGTATATAATTATTAATTATTATTATCAACTAAACGGAGAGGACGCCAGCCACGTCCTCTCCCTATCAATCTCAAGGCACGTGTGAAAATGGCGGCGATGCGCGGCTGCTTATATAGAATCCGAATCTCGCGAGAATCCGACAGCGGGATGATGACGTTCGGGCGTGCTCGGTTTACCCGAGCCACACGGGAGAATCCGAGTACGGCTCGGACCCGTGTAAAAAGGCTGAAGTTCAGGGGGGTTCCGAGAAACCGAACCCGCTCATCACTAATATATATATATATATATATATATATACAAACAGAGAACCCAGCACTCACCAAAGTAAACTCACTTATCCTCAACAATTCAATAAATAAATGATGGGGGTTTAGTTGGTGGATTGGCCAATGCACGGAAGCCTGTATACCGATTTTCAAGGTACCCCACCTTCATACAGGTCCTACACTATCACAGAGTCTTAAAACTAGAGATGAGCGGGTTCGGTTTCTTTGAATCCGAACCCGCACGAACTTCACTTGTTTTTTCAGGGGTCCGAGCGACTCGGATCTTCCCGCCTTGCTCGGTTAACCCGAGCGCGCCCCGAACGTCATCATGACGCTGTCGGATTCTCGCGAGACTCGGATTCTATATAAGGAGCCGCGCGTCGCCGCCATTTTCACACGTGCATTGAGATTGATAGGGAGAGGACGTGGCTGGCGTCCTCTCCATTAGAATAGATTAGAAGAGAGAGAGAGAGAGAGAGATTGTGCAGACAGAGTTTACCACAGTGACCAGTGCAGTTGTTGTTAAGTTAACTTTTATTTAATATATCCGTTCTCTGCTATATCCGTTCTCTGCCTGAAAAAAACGATACACAGCAGTCACACAGTGTGACTCAGTCTGTGTGCACTCAGCTCAGCCCAGTGTGCTGCACATCAATGTATAAAAGCTTATAATAATTGTGGGGGAGACTGGGGAGCACTGCAGGTTGTTATAGCAGGAGCCAGGAGTACATAATATTATATTAATTTAAAATTAAACAGTGCACACTTTTGCTGCAGGAGTGCCACTGCCAGTGTGACTAGTGGTGACCAGTGCCTGACCACCAGTATAGTAGTATATTGTTGTATACTATCTCTTTATCAACCAGTCTATATTAGCAGCAGACACAGTACAGTGCGGTAGTTCACGGCTGTGGCTACCTCTGTGTCGGCAGTCGGCACTCGGCAGGCAGTCCGTCCATCCATAATTGTATAATTATATACCACCTAACCGTGGTATTTTTTTTTCTTTCTTTATACCGTCGTCATAGTCATACTAGTTGTTACGAGTATACTACTATCTCTTTATCAACCAGTGTACAGTGCGGTAGTTCACGGCTGTGGCTACCTCTGTGTCGGCAGTCGGCAGGCAGTCCGTCCATCCATAATTGTATTATTATAATATATACCACCTAACCGTGGTTTTTTTTTTCATTCTTTATACCGTCATAGTGTCATACTAGTTGTTACGAGTATACTACTATCTCTTTATCAACCAGTGTACAGTGCGGTAGTTCACGGCTGTGGCTACCTCTGTGTCGGCAGTCGGCAGGCAGTCCGTCCATCCATAATTGTATTATAATATATACCACCTAACCGTGGTTTTTTTTTCATTCTTTATACCGTCATAGTGTCATACTAGTTGTTACGAGTATACTACTATCTCTTTATCAACCAGTGTACAGTGCGGTAGTTCACGGCTGTGGCTACCTCTGTGTCGGCAGTCGGCAGGCAGTCCGTCCATCCATAATTGTATTATAATATATACCACCTAACCGTGGTTTTTTTTTCATTCTTTATACCGTCATAGTGTCATACTAGTTGTTACGAGTATACTACTATCTCTTTATCAACCAGTGTACAGTGCGGTAGTTCACGGCTGTGGCTACCTCTGTGTCGGCAGTCGGCAGGCAGTCCGTCCATCCATAATTGTATTATAATATATACCACCTAACCGTGGTTTTTTTTTCATTCTTTATACCGTCATAGTCAGTCATACTAGTTGTTACGAGTATACTACTATCTCTTTATCAACCAGTGTACAGTGCGGTAGTTCACGGCTGTGGCTACCTCTGTGTCGGAACTCGGCAGGCAGTCCGTCCATCCATAATTGTATTACAATATATACCACCTAACCGTGGTTTTTTTTTCATTCTTTATACCGTCATAGTCAGTCATACTAGTTGTTACGAGTATACTACTATCTCTTTATCAACCAGTGTACAGTGCGGTAGTTCACGGCTGTGGCTACCTCTGTGTCGGAACTCGGCAGGCAGTCCGTCCATCCATAATTGTATTATTATAATATATACCACCTAACCGTGGTTTTTTTTTCATTCTTTATACCGTCATAGTGTCATACTAGTTGTTACGAGTATACTACTATCTCTTTATCAACCAGTGTACAGTGCGGTAGTTCACGGCTGTGGCTACCTCTGTGTCGGCACTCGGCAGGCAGTCCGTCCATCCATAATTGTATTACAATATATACCACCTAACCGTGGTTTTTTTATACCACCTAACCGTGGCAGTCCGTCCATAATTGTATACTAGTATCCAATCCATCCATCTCCATTGTTTACCTGAGGTGCCTTTTAGTTCTGCCTATAAAATATGGAGAACAAAAAAGTTGAGGTTCCAAAATTAGGGAAAGATCAAGATCCACTTCCACCTCGTGCTGAAGCTGCTGCCACTAGTCATGGCCGAGACGATGAAATGCCAGCAACGTCGTCTGCCAAGGCCGATGCCCAATGTCATAGTACAGAGCATGTCAAATCCAAAACACCAAATATCAGAAAAAAAAGGACTCCAAAACCTAAAATAAAATTGTCGGAGGAGAAGCGTAAACTTGCCAATATGCCATTTACCACACGGAGTGGCAAGGAACGGCTGAGGCCCTGGCCTATGTTCATGGCTAGTGGTTCAGCTTCACATGAGGATGGAAGCACTCAGCCTCTCGCTAGAAAACTGAAAAGACTCAAGCTGGCAAAAGCACCGCAAAGAACTGTGCGTTCTTTGAAATCCCAAATCCACAAGGAGAGTCCAATTGTGTCGTTTGCGATGCCTGACCTTCCCAACACTGGACGTGAAGAGCATGCGCCTTCCACTATTTGCATGCCCCCTGCAAGTGCTGGAAGGAGCACCCGCAGTCCAGTTCCTGATAGTCAGATTGAAGATGTCAGTGTTGAAGTACACCAGGATGAGGAGGATATGGGTGTTGCTGGCGCTGGGGAGGAAATTGACCAGAAGGATTCTGATGGTGAGGTGGTTTGTTTAAGTCAGGCACCCGGGGAGACACCTGTTGTCCGTGGGAGGAATATGGCCGTTGACATGCCAGGTGAAAATACCAAAAAAATCAGCTCTTCGGTGTGGAGGTATTTCACCAGAAATGCGGACAACAGGTGTCAAGCCGTGTGTTCCCTTTGTCAAGCTGTAATAAGTAGGGGTAAGGACGTTAACCACCTCGGAACATCCTCCCTTATACGTCACCTGCAGCGCATTCATAATAAGTCAGTGACAAGTTCAAAAACTTTGGGTGACAGCGGAAGCAGTCCACTGACCAGTAAATCCCTTCCTCTTGTAACCAAGCTCACGCAAACCACCCCACCAACTCCCTCAGTGTCAATTTCCTCCTTCCCCAGGAATGCCAATAGTCCTGCAGGCCATGTCACTGGCAAGTCTGACGAGTCCTCTCCTGCCTGGGATTCCTCCGATGCATCCTTGCGTGTAACGCCTACTGCTGCTGGCGCTGCTGTTGTTGCCGCTGGGAGTCGATGGTCATCCCAGAGGGGAAGTCGTAAGCCCACTTGTACTACTTCCAGTAAGCAATTGACTGTTCAACAGTCCTTTGCGAGGAAGATGAAATATCACAGCAGTCATCCTACTGCAAAGCGGATAACTGAGTCCTTGACAACTATGTTGGTGTTAGACGTGCGTCCGGTATCCGCCGTTAGTTCACAGGGAACTAGACAATTTATTGAGGCAGTGTGCCCCCGTTACCAAATACCATCTAGGTTCCACTTCTCTAGGCAGGCGATACCGAGAATGTACACGGACGTCAGAAAAAGACTCACCAGTGTCCTAAAAAATGCAGTTGTACCCAATGTCCACTTAACCACGGACATGTGGACAAGTGGAGCAGGGCAGGGTCAGGACTATATGACTGTGACAGCCCACTGGGTAGATGTATGGACTCCCGCCGCAAGAACAGCAGCGGCGGCACCAGTAGCAGCATCTCGCAAACGCCAACTCTTTCCTAGGCAGGCTACGCTTTGTATCACCGCTTTCCAGAATACGCACACAGCTGAAAACCTCTTACGGCAACTGAGGAAGATCATCGCGGAATGGCTTACCCCAATTGGACTCTCCTGTGGATTTGTGGCATCGGACAACGCCAGCAATATTGTGTGTGCATTAAATATGGGCAAATTCCAGCACGTCCCATGTTTTGCACATACCTTGAATTTGGTGGTGCAGAATTTTTTAAAAAACGACAGGGGTGTGCAAGAGATGCTGTCGGTGGCCAGAAGAATTGCGGGACACTTTCGGCGTACAGGCACCACGTACAGAAGACTGGAGCACCACCAAAAACTACTGAACCTGCCCTGCCATCATCTGAAGCAAGAAGTGGTAACGAGGTGGAATTCAACCCTCTATATGCTTCAGAGGTTGGAGGAGCAGCAAAAGGCCATTCAAGCCTATACAATTGAGCACGATATAGGAGATGGAATGCACCTGTCTCAAGTGCAGTGGAGAATGATTTCAACGTTGTGCAAGGTTCTGATGCCCTTTGAACTTGCCACACGTGAAGTCAGTTCAGACACTGCCAGCCTGAGTCAGGTCATTCCCCTCATCAGGCTTTTGCAGAAGAAGCTGGAGGCATTGAAGAAGGAGCTAACACGGAGCGATTCCGCTAGGCATGTGGGACTTGTGGATGCAGCCCTTAATTCGCTTAACAAGGATTCACGGGTGGTCAATCTGTTGAAATCAGAGCACTACATTTTGGCCACCGTGCTCGATCCTAGATTTAAAGCCTACCTTGGATCTCTCTTTCCGGCAGACACAGGTCTGCTGGGGTTGAAAGACCTGCTGGTGACAAAATTGTCAAGTCAAGCGGAACGCGACCTGTCAACATCTCCTCCTTCACATTCTCCCGCAACTGGGGGTGCGAGGAAAAGGCTCAGAATTCCGAGCCCACCCGCTGGCGGTGATGCAGGGCAGTCTGGAGCGACTGCTGATGCTGACATCTGGTCCGGACTGAAGGACCTGACAACGATTACGGACATGTCGTCTACTGTCACTGCATATGATTCTCTCAACATTGATAGAATGGTGGAGGATTATATGAGTGACCGCATCCAAGTAGGCACGTCACACAGTCCGTACTTATACTGGCAGGAAAAAGAGGCAATTTGGAGGCCCTTGCACAAACTGGCTTTATTCTACCTAAGTTGCCCTCCCACAAGTGTGTACTCCGAAAGAGTGTTTAGTGCCGCCGCTCACCTTGTCAGCAATCGGCGTACGAGGTTACATCCAGAAAATGTGGAGAAGATGATGTTCATTAAAATGAATTATAATCAATTCCTCCGCGGAGACATTGACCAGCAGCAATTGCCTCCACAAAGTACACAGGGAGCTGAGATGGTGGATTCCAGTGGGGACGAATTGATAATCTGTGAGGAGGGGGATGTACACGGTGATATATCGGAGGGTGAAGATGAGGTGGACATCTTGCCTCTGTAGAGCCAGTTTGTGCAAGGAGAGATTAATTGCTTCTTTTTTGGGGGGGGTCCAAACCAACCCGTCATATCAGTCACAGTCGTGTGGCAGACCCTGTCACTGAAATGATGGGTTGGTTAAAGTGTGCATGTCCTGTTTTGTTTATACAACATAAGGGTGGGTGGGAGGGCCCAAGGATAATTCCATCTTGCACCTCTTTTTTCTTTTCTTTTTCTTTGCATCATGTGCTGATTGGGGAGGGTTTTTTGGAAGGGACATCCTGCGTGACACTGCAGTGCCACTCCTAGATGGGCCCGGTGTTTGTGTCGGCCACTAGGGTCGCTAATCTTACTCACACAGCTACCTCATTGCGCCTCTTTTTTTCTTTGCGTCATGTGCTGTTTGGGGAGGGTTTTTTGGAAGGGACATCCTGCGTGACACTGCAGTGCCACTCCTAGATGTGCCCGGTGTTTGTGTCGGCCACTAGGGTCGCTAATCTTACTCACACAGTCAGCTACCTCATTGCGCCTCTTTTTTTCTTTGCGTCATGTGCTGTTTGGGGAGGGTTTTTTGGAAGGGCCATCCTGCGTGACACTGCAGTGCCACTCCTAGATGGGCCCGGTGTTTGTGTCGGCCACTAGGGTCGCTAATCTTACTCACACAGCTACCTCATTGCGCCTCTTTTTTTCTTTGCGTCATGTGCTGTTTGGGGAGGGTTTTTTGGAAGGGACATCCTGCGTGACACTGCAGTGCCACTCCTAGATGGGCCCGGTGTTTGTGTCGGCCACTAGGGTCGCTTATCTTACTCACACAGCGACCTCGGTGCAAATTTTAGGACTAAAAATAATATTGTGAGGTGTGAGGTATTCAGAATAGACTGAAAATGAGTGTAAATTATGGTTTTTGAGGTTAATAATACTTTGGGATCAAAATGACCCCCAAATTCTATGATTTAAGCTGTTTTTTAGTGTTTTTGGAAAAAAACACCCGAATCCAAAACACACCCGAATCCGACAAAAATAATTCGGTGAGGTTTTGCCAAAACGCGTTCGAACCCAAAACACGGCCGCGGAACCGAACCCAAAACCAAAACACAAAACCCGAAAAATTTCAGGCGCTCATCTCTACTTAAAACCTGACTACCACATTGCTGCATCATCTGCCTGCTAGATGTAATGTGTACCTGCCACAGACTTTATGGCTTTTAAAGGCACACTAGTCACCTATTGCACTGGCTTAAAGATGATTGCTAAAAAACAGCTGAGACAGGTTCAGGATAATAAAGTCCACACAGGGGTGCATGAGAAAGCTAGTGGCCACGGTTAATAAGAGCTAACCATAGATTAACCCCTTCATATACACACAGAGTAAAAACCACAGCACTCACCGCACCAGAAGCGGGGCACAGCTATGCACTTACCACTCACAGGGTGGGGTGCATGTAACACTGCACTCTCCACCACAGAAGCGGGGTACACAGCTGTACTTACCACTCACAGGGCGGGGTGCATGTAGCCCATGACCACATCGCTCTAATAAATACAAACAGAGAACCCAGCACTCACCAAAGTAAACTCACTTATCCTCAACAATTCAATAAATAAATGATGGGGGTTTAGTTGGTGGATTGGCCAATGCACGGAAGCCTGTATACCGATTTTCAAGGTACCCCACCTTCATACAGGTCCTACACTATCACAGAGTCTTAAAACCTGACTACCACATTGCTGCATCATCTGCCTGCTAGATGTAATGTGTACCTGCCACAGACTTTATGGCTTTTAAAGGCACATATATATATATACCAAACTCGAACAGCCGGCACTCCACAGGATATTTCAATAACTTGCCAGTGTGCACTCCAGAGGTTTGCCAACCTCAAACATACTCTCCCAATAATAGAGTCACTTCTGGGCTGCCAATTCGGTGAAGGAATCAAGGTGCTTTAATCTTAAAGCACCTTGATTTCTTCACCGAATTGGCAGCCCAGGAGTGACTCTATTATTGGGAGAGTATATATATATATATATATATATATGGGTTGTAGTTATGTGATTGGCGGGTCAGGAGACTGCCAGTCACATCAACTCCTCTGACATCCTGCACCCTCACCATGCCGACCAATAGGGGCTTTCTCCCACTCATGGGTGTTCACGATACCCGTAGAGTGGTAGTAGAACCGTGCCTGCAGAGTGGCATTCCCTGCTGCTGCCAGGCTGCCTGCTTGTGGAGTATCTGACATAGCACCATGGTTGATGTACCACTCAGCTTCAGGCGCGGTGGTGGCGGGCGGCACATTTGTGACGTCACACATAGCAGAGTAGGAGCCGTTTCAGTGTGTGTAAGCGGCGCAGGGAGGGCAAGGAAAGGCTTACGCTGCGCCTTCATCATAGACAAACAATCCATTCTGGCGGCGGTGTTTGATCCCCTGGCAGTCGGAGGGTGCGGTGGGTGGGGTTTATAATTGAAGCTGGGGGCGGAGTTTGGACGGCCAGTGGCAGACTGCTGTAGAAGGAAAATAAATTCCTGTCTACAGCAGCATAGCAGTGTACAATACAGATGCAATGGGCCTATTCTAATAGTGGGCTTGGAGCCACAGCTCTATCAGCCCCATTATTAATTCGGCCTGGCTCCAGGACCAGTTACTAGAACCCGCTTGATCAGGCAGAACTCACAAGCGAGTGATAACACATTTATGTTGTTCTTTGAATGATTATTCTTACACTGTTCTATTGTATCCTGTGAATGTTTGTCTTTGTCTTGTGACACAAAGGGTGGGATTCAAATGATATATCACGCCCAATTTCCTTTCTAAAATGATCTCCGTTATCACGCGTATTGCACCCATAGTGATCAGGTTTAGCTGTTTAAAGGGCTGGGTGCCTCCCTACTCCGGGGTAGCGAGCTGAAATAATGATACCAACCCCCGGGGGCAGAAACAGAACGGGTGTGGAAAGGGGTGAAAAGAATTGAATCCCAGCCCATATGTGACAATAAGTATTCTCGCTCACGTCCTTACTTTTCCTTTGTACATTTTGCTGCCGTTTTTATTAAATTGCAGAGGAATAGGAGAGAGGTATTTTTTAATATAAGCAACATAAAGGTTAAGGGGAGAATTCAATTAGCTGTGGTAAAATTTACTGCCAATAAAAAAAGTGTTTCGTTTTCTTTCTTTTTTTTGCCTGATATTTCTTGGGGGCAAATACAATGAATGCCCTTTTTTTCATGGTAAAATGTCCCCATTTTTGTGCGAAAACACAAGGCTCCTGTCTCTTCTTTCTGGTAGCTACTCTTTGGTCCAGTGCACTGAATGAGGGCTCAGAACCACACACACAGGAAAAAGCTGCTACCACTGGGCATGTGCAGCAGCTCTAGTACCATTGTCATTGTCATAATTTGCCACTTGCCAAGAGGATGGGGGTCTCTGGGCAACTGGAAACCCCCCTCTGCATTTGCCTATGCCTGGCATGCAGGGCTGACTAGCCATGTGCTGGGCGTTTCCCCGCGTGTCAGAGATTTTGATCGTAGATGTGCATTTTTTTTATATCTACGAGAAGGTCTGAATAAGGCCCTAAGACTTCAGTCCACAACACTTGGAAAACTGTGTACATGGGTTAGCGAGGTCCTTAGCAGCTGTCAAGGTAGAGGCGCCTGATGGACTTGCCCAGATCCTGAGAGAGTTAAGTGTAACTGCATGGCACGTGCATGTCTCCAAGCCCGTTGTCACAGGAGCTGTAAGGATCCTTTGCAGTTGAGGGACAAACCACACGGATGGAAGAGGGAGAGTAGACTTGATGATGTCCTCTACAAAGTGTCTGTTGACGGCGACTCCTTGGCATTATCAAAGTTGCCATTTTTTTACAGCATTTCAACACTCCGTTCAACAGTACCTAGGGCAAGCTCCTCCCAGTCAAATCTGCTGAGTTAGGGTGTCATTCCGACCCGTTCGCACGCTGCTTTTTTTCACAGCCGTGCGAATGGATCCGAACTGCGCAAGCGCGGGGGTGGCTATACGCAGGCGCATCATTTCCCGTCGACGGCCGGTGACAGGCACCGACGAGTTCGACATGGAAAGCCTTCGCAGCGGCGAACGCAAGAAGATTGACATCAGGAAGGCATACCTGGGCGTCAACTGACCGTTTTCTGGGAGTGTTGAGCAAATCGCAGGCATGTACAAGCGTTTGCAGGGTGGGTGTCTAACGTTAATTCCAGGACCGGACAGCCTGAAGTGATGGCAGTGGCTGAGTAAGTTCACAGCTACTCAGAAACGACACAAAACATTTTTGCCCAGCTCCCCTGCACATGCGATTGCACACTTGCTAAGCTACAATACAATACACTCCCCCATAGGCGGCGTCTATCTGATCGCACGGGCTGCAAAAAATTGCAGCGTGCGATCAACTCGGAATGACCCCCTTAGTTGGGGACTGTCTCAAAATTGTAGAATACTCAGTAGGCAAAAACCAGTGTTCAGTATGTAATACAGGGGGATTCCGTCGGTCTGAATAACGGCATCCAAGCCATCAAAATCCCGAAAGACCCTTAGTTAAGGCAGTAACCCTCCCCTGCCCCTAACCCTCCCTTGTGGGTGCCTAACCTTAACCCTCCCCAGTGGTGCCTAACCCTAACCCTCCCCGGTGGTGCTTAACCCTAACTGTTCCCGGGGTTGCCTAACCCTAACACTCCCTTCCCTGCTGCCTAACCCTAACTCTTCCCTCCCTGCTGTCAAACCCTAACCCTCCCTTCCCTGCTGCCTAACCCCAACCTCCCCTTCTAAGTGCCTTACCCTAACCCCCCTCCCTGGTACCTAACCCTAACCTACCCATCCCTACATCCTGACCGTGACCCCCCTTCTAATGCCTAAACCTACACCTTTCCCCATCCGTGGCAGGTGGTGAGCACTTCCCGCTGAGAGGACGATCGGGATTCCCAGTGTCGGTATTTTGACGCAGGGATTCCCTTCGTCGGTAATCTGATGTCGGGATTGTGCCCACAAGTCAGGATTACGGCATCTGTATTTTGACTTCCATCTGGCGGTATTTTGACCACTTTCCACTGTGTCTACTGGACAATGGTTCGCACATTACCAGTATGGCTAAATAATGCTTTCAGCAAGATTAATCTCACCTTCAGGATCTTACATGTGAAGAATTGGATCTCATTGACCAAAGCCACCAACCTCGCTATAACAGTGACCACAGTGACATCTGCATATATTTTGAGCTATGGGGGAGGTCAATGGGGAGAGAAGGAATTCTGGTGATGAAGAATCTGACCTCAAGCATGGACTCATTATTATAGATATGACCGTATTGTAAGAGTTTATACAAACATATAATATCAGGAGAAAGGGGTACATGCCTGGGAGGAACTGGCTGTGCATCGAACCATCCAATGGGCTGTGCTAAAAGTGACGCACAATCATGGAAAGGAGCAGGAACACAGTGGTGAGGGAGATGTAGGAGGGAGCTGTAGGAGGGAGATGTAGGAGGGAGATGTAGGAAGGAGATATAGGAGGGAGATGTAGGAGGGAGATGTAGGAAGGAGATGTAGGAAGGAGATGTAGGAGGGAGATGTAGGAAGGACATGTAGGAAGGAGATGTAGGAAGGAGATGTAGGAGGGAGATGTAGGAGGGAGATGTAGAAGGGTGATGTGCAGTAGGAAGGAGATGTAGGAGGGAGATGTAGGAAGGAGATGTAGGAGGGAGATGTATGAAGGAGATGTAGGAGGGAGATGTAGGAAGGAGATGTAGGAGGGAGATGTAGGAAGGACATGTAGGAAAGAGATGTAGGAAGGACATGTAGGAAAGAGATGTAGGAGGGTGATGTAGGAAGGAGATGTAGGAGGGAGATGTAGGAAGGAGATGTAGGAAGGAGATGTAGGAGGGAGATGTGCAGTAGGAAGGAGATGTAGGAGGGAGATGTAGGAAGGAGATGTAGAAAGGAGATGTAGCAGGGAGATGTGCAGTAGGAAGGAGATGTAGGAAGGAGATGTAGGACTGCTTTGGAACAATTATAAACCATGAGCTAGACATACTGAGCTAACATAAGTAAGGTTATTCAGTACATTGACGCCCGGGTACAAAAGCCTGGAGGTTATGGTGGAACTGTTTGAGACACAAGAAGACAGAGTGCTGTGAGTGACACAAAAGCCAAGCACCTCAGAATTCAGTAATCAAAGTACATCTCATCTAATGTTCAATAAATAAGTATAATGTGCTTCATGAAAAAAGAGAGATTGTGTGACATAAGGAGGTTAAATGTACGTTTACAGAAAGAGCAATGCAGTGAGAACGGTGCCTACAACTGTACAATAAAAACACTTCTAGTTTCAGAATATTGCAGAACATATGCAAGAAATACAGAAGTTTTTAACATGCACCTCCTGTATCTATATAATTGTTATATAAACACATGAGTTTGTCAGCAGATCAAGGCAGAGGTAAAGAGCAGCGATATACATAGTGTAGACAGTGAGATTCACAAAGCAGCACAATACAGAACATATATGGGGCACATCAACACATAGGGGGGCACATCAACACATAGTGGGCACATCAACACATAGTGGGCACATCAACACATAGGGGGGCACATCAACACATAGGGGGGCACATCAACACATACTGGGCACATCAACACATAGGGGGGCACATCAACACATAGTGGACACATCAACACATAGGGAGGCACATCAACACATAGGGAGGAACATCAACACATAGGGGGCACATCAACACATAACGGGGGCACATAAACACATAGAGGGGAAAATCAACACATAGGGGGGCACATAAACACATAGAGGGGCAAATCAACACATAGGGGGCACATCAACACATAGGGGGCACATAAACACATAGGGGGCACATCAACACATAGGGGGGCACATAACATATAGGGGGCACATCAACACATAGGGGGCACATAAACACATAGGGGGCACATCAACACATAGCGGGGGCACATAAACACATAGGGGGTACATCAATACATAGGGGGGCACATAACATATAGGGGGCACATCAACACATAGGGGGCACATAAACACATAGGGGGCACATCAACACAGGGGGGCACATAACATATAGGGGGCACATCAACACATAGGGGGCACATAAACACATAGGGGGCACATCAACACATAGGGGGGCACATATACAGTATTTGGTCTTTAGGTTGACATCACTTGCTGTAGGTCAACACTCATTGGGTCGACCACTATTGGTCGACATGCATTAGGACGCCAGTCACTCATAGGGATGTGCACTGGGCATTTTTCGTGTTTTTTGTTCTAGTTTTGGATTCGGTTCTGCAGCCGTGTTTTGGATTTGGACGCATTTTGACAAATCCTCTCTTAATAATAACTTTTGTCGGATTCCGATTTTTTTGGGATTCAGGTGTTTGTTTGTTTTTTCAAAAAACCCTCAAAAACAGCTTAAATCATAGAATTTGGGGGTAATTTTGATCCCATAGTATTATTAACATCAATAACCATAATTTCCACTCATTTCCAGTCTATTCTGAACACCTCATACCTCACAATATTATTTTTAGTCCTAAAATTTGCACCAAGGTCACTGAATGACTAAGCTAAGCGACCCAAGTGGGCGGCACAATCACCTGGCCCATCTAGGAGTGGCACTGCAGTGTCAGACAGGATGGCACTTAAAACAATAGTCCCCAAACAGCACATGATGCAAAGATAAATAAAAAAAAAGTGCAAGATGGAATTGTCCTTGGACCCTCCCACCCACCCTTATGTTGTATAAACAGGACATGCACCCTTTAACAAACCCATCATTTCAGCCACAGGGTCTGCCACACGACTGTGACTGAAATGACTGGTTGGTTTGGGCCCACACCAAAAAAGAAGCAATCAATCTCTGCTTGCACAAACTGGCTCTACAGAGGCAAGATGTCCACCTCCTCCTTATCCTCCGATTCCTCACCCCTTCACTGTGTACATCCCCCTCCTCACAGATTATTAATTCGTCCCGACTGGAATCCACCATCTCAGGTCCCTGTGTACTTTCTGGAGGCAATTCGTGGTAAAGGTCCTCCCGGCGGCATTGATTATAATTAATTTTGATGAACATCATCGTCTCCACATTTTCATGGAAGTAACCTCGTTTGCCGATCGCTGACAAGGTTACCGGTTGCACTAAACACTCTTTCGGAGTACACACTGAAGGGGGAGCAATTTAGGTAAAATAAAGCCAGTTTGTGCAAGGTCCTTCAAATTGCCTCTTTTTCCTGCCAGTATACGTACTTGCCTACTTGGATGCTGTCACTCATATAATCCTCCACCATTCTTTCAATGGTGACAGAATCATAAGCAGTGACAGTAGACGACATGTCAGTAATCGTTGGCAGGTCCTTCAGTCCGGACCAGATGTCAGCTATTGCTCCTGACTGCCCTGCATCAACGCCAGCAGGTGGTTTTGTAAATTTTATCCTTTTCCTGGCATCTTCAGAGGCGGCAGAAAATGAAGGAGGAGCTGTTGGCGGGTCACGTTCCGCTTGACTTGACAATTGTCTCACCAGCAAGTCTTTGAACATCTGCAGACTTGTGTCTGCCGGAGAGAGAGATACAATGTAGGCTTTAAACCTAGGATCAAGCATGGTGGCCAAAATGTAGTGCTCTGATTTCAACAGATTGACCACCCGTGAATCCTGGTTAAGCGAATGAAGGGCTCCATCCACAAGTCCCACATGCCTAGCGGAATTGCTCCATTTTAGTTCCTCCTTCAATCTCTCCAGCTTCTTCTGCAAAAGCCTGATGAGGGGAATGACCTGACTCAGGCTGGCAGTGTCTGAACTGATTTCACGTGTGGCAAGTTCAAAGGGTTGCAGAACCTTGCACAAAGTGGAAATCATTCTCCACTGTGCTTGAGTCAGGTGCATTCCCCATCCTTTGCCTATATCGTAGGCAGATGTATAGGCTTGAATGGCCTTTTGCTGCTCCTCCATCCTCTGAAGCATATAGAGGGTTGAATTCCACATCGTTATCACCTCTTGCTTCAGCTGATGGCAGGGCATGTTCAGGAGTGTTTGCTGATGCTCCAGTCTTCAGCACGCGGTGGCTGAATGCCGAAAGTGGCCCGCAGAAGCATGTCTTGCACGCCCCTGTCATTTTAAAAAAAAAATCTGCACCACCAAATTCATTGTATGTGCGAAACATGGGACGTGCTGGAATTTGCCCACATGTAATGCAAGTACAATATTGGTGGCATGGTCCGATGTCACAAATCCCCAGGAGAGTCCAATTGGGGTAAGCCAATCTGCAATGATATTCCTCAGTTTCCGTAAGAGGTTGTCAGCTGTGTGCCTCTTATGGAAAGCGGTGATACAAAGCATAGCCTGCCTAGGATTGAGTTGGCGTTTGCGAGATGCTGCTACTGGTGCTGCCGCTGCTGTTTTTGCTGCGGGAGGCAATACATCTACCCAGTGGGCTGTCACAGTCTTATAGTCCTTAGTCTGCCCTGCTCCACTTGTCCACATGTCCGTGGTTAAGTGGAGATTGGGTACAACTGCATTTTTTTAGGACACTGGTGACTCTTTTTCTGACGTCTGTGTACAGTCTCAGTATTGCCTGCCTATAGAAGTGGAACCTAAATGGAATTTGGTACCGGGGACACACCACCTCAAGCAGTTCTCTAAGTCCCTGTGAACTAACGGTGGAGACAGGACGCACGTCTAACACCAACATAGTTGTCAAGGCCTGAGTTATCCGCTTTGCAACAGGATGACTGCTGTGATATTTCATCTTCCTCGCAAAGGACTGTTGGACAGTCAATTGCTTACTGGAAGTAGTACAAGTGGTCTTCCGACTTCCCCTCTGGGATGATGATCGACTCCCAGCAGCAACAACAGCAGCGCCAGCAGCAGTAGGCGTTACACTCATGGATCCATCGGAGGAATCCCAGTTAGGAGTGGACTCGTCAAACTTGCCAGTGACATGGCCTGCAGGACTATTGGCATTCCTGTCTAAGGAGGAAATTGACATTGAGGGAGTTGGTGGTGTGGTTTGCAGGAGCTTGGGTACAAGAGGAAGAAGGGATTTAGTTGTCAGTGGACTACTTTACCTGTCACCCAAAGTTTTTGAACTTGTCAATGACTGCGCTCCAGGTGACGTATAAGGGAGGATGTTCCTAGGTGGTTAACATCCTTACCCCTACTTATTACAGCTTGACAAAGGCAACACACGGCTTGACACCAGTTGTCCGCATTTCTGTTGAAATAATTCCACACCAAAGATGTGATTATTTTTTTTTGTATTTTGACCATGCATGTCAATTACCTTATTCATACCATGGACAACAGGTGTCTTCCCGGGTGCCTGACTTAAACAAACCACCTCTCCATCAGAATCCTCCTTGTCAACTTCCTCCTCAGCGCCAGCAACACCCATATCCTCATCCTGGTGTGCTTTAAAAGTGACATCTTCAATTTGAATATCAGGAACTGGACTGTGGGTGCTCCTTCCAGCACTTGCAGGGGGCGTGCAAATGGTGGAAGGAGCCACCTCTTCCCGTCCAGTATTGGGAAAGTCAGGCATCGCAACTGACACAATTGGACTGTCCTTAGGGATTTGTGATTTAGAAGAACGCACAGTTCTTTTCTGTGCTCTTTCCAGCTTAACTTTTTTCATTTTTCTAGCGGAAGGATGAGTGCTTCCATCCTCATGTGAAGCTGAACCACTAGCCATGAACATAGGCCAGGGCCTCAGCCGTTCCTTGCCACTCCGTGTCGTAAATGGCATATTGGCAAGTTTACGCTTCTCCTTAGACGCTTTTAATTTCAATTTTTGGGTTATTTTACTGAACTTTTGTTTTTTGTATTTTATATGCTCTCTATTATGACATTGGGCATTGTCCTTGGCAGACACTTTGATGGCATTTCATAGTCTCTGCCATGACTAGGGTGGCAGCTTCAGCACTAGGTGGAAGTGGATCTTGATCTTTCCCTATTTTACCCTCCACATTTTTGTTCTCCATTTTTTTAACATCAATAGTTTTTATTGAATTTTATATTGAATGCAAAAAGGGAAGAAAAAAGGAGGGGGTACAGAAAATAGACCAGGGTGGGGAGGGATGTACACGTCAATAAAATGCAACTTACATATAGAACAGATAGCATAACACTAAGTAGGTATACAGGTATCCTAGACATGTTAACAGTTTGAAATGTGCATAGCTAGTTCAATATGGTTTCTCTACTCCGTCTCTAGAAACCGGTGGGGATCGGTTGATAACATTATAAATGTAATATCTAGTAAAAAACCAGAGGGGAAAGTATGGGAGATAGAGCACTCAAGAAGTAGAAGGTTCCTCATTCAGGCTGAATTGTATATGGGACGATAACCCCGGGTGTGGTATGAGGGTGGAGCCTTCCCCCTCCGTGACGTATTCATGCCAATGGAACCATTTTACCATGGGAGAGGAAGCAGAAGAGGAATAAGGCATACATTCGGTTTCCATAGTATAATGTAAATTAACTTTATGAAACACCTTTAGAACAGGTGGGACCGCCGCCTGCTTCCAGGCTTGGGCCAGGGTTGCCCTTGCTGCTATACAGATGTGTCCCAACAAGTACCTCTGGGAGGATGATACCTCCAGGGGATATATATGTAGGAGAGCCAGATCTGGGGATGGGCTTAAAGATAGGCCTAGAACTTTATTTATTAGCGTAAATACTTCTGCCCAGAAAGTTTGGAGAAGGGGACATGACCAGAAAATATGGTATACATGCCCTATCTCTCCGCAATTTCTCCAGCATAGTGGTGAGCAGGAGGGCCAGAAGGTGTGCAGTCTGTCTGGGGTCAGGTATAATCTATTCAGTAGTTTAACATGCATTTCTGAATGATTTAAACAGCGAGACATGCGAAATGTTAAACGGTATAATTTCTCCCATTGTGACTCTGCTATGGGAATACCCAAGTCCCCCTCCCAGCGTCTCTGAGCATTAGACTTTTGGTATGGGACTAACGAGATGAGTGTATTGTACCAATAGGTGATATCTTTAGTTGATGAAGATAATACCAAGCGGGATCGGATAGACTGAGCCAGAGAGCTGGGGGGAGTTTGTACTGTGGGTAGGCTTTGGAACCAGTGTCTGATCTGAAAGTAGTGAAACAGTTCAGTACTTGGGAGGGAGAATTTATCGTGCAATTGGGCGAATGAAAGGAAAGTAGTTCCATCTAATAAGTCTCCAAGGGTATGAATATTACAAGCAGTCCACGTAGAGATATGTAAGTTGGGAATTAACTTACTCACTGCTTTAAGTGAAAGGGTCGTGTGGGGGGTAGTAATGCTAGGAAGTTTACTCATCAAATTATCCCATATTCGTAAGGAAGAAGCCGTAGAGGGAAGAACATTCAAACCATTGGGATGGAGGACCTTAGGAGTCCACAGCAAATCTGCTAAGGGGTATCCTATGCACCCGACCTCCTCAATGTGAGCCCAGAGGGGTGCGGGATTGGAGATGTTCCAAGATTTCAGTTGGGCGAGCACACATGCTTCCTGATACATACTTAGGTCAGGCAATGCGAGGCCTCCTCTGTGTCGAGGAAGTATCATTCTAGCGTGTGCCAGTTTTGGGGGGTGCGATTTCCACAGGTATCTCGTCAGAACAACTCTGCATTTATCGAGATACGGTTTGGGGAAAGAATAAGGTATAGTGCGAAATAAATACATGAGTTCGGGTAATAAGGACATTTTAAAGGCAGATAAACGTCCCAGCCAGGATATCTCATACAGCAACCACGAGGATGTCAGAGTAAGGAGAGTGAGTATCAGGGGGGGGGATATTTAAATCGAACACAGCCGAGGAGGAAGAGGGGATATGTATCCCGAGGTATGTAAGTGAGTTGAGTTTCCAGTTGTATGGATATTGAGAACGTAAAGCGGCCGTGAGTGTATCGGGAAATTGGACAGGCAAAGCTTCGGTTTTCGTTGTATTCAGTTTGTAGTATGATGCCTCACTGAAGTCGTGTAATATGGAATGTAGTTGCGGGAGAGAGGAGGAGGGTTGAGATACGAAGAGGAGAACGTCGTTGGCAGAGACACAATTTATGGGAGAGTCCGCCATGGGTCAGGCCTTCTCAGCATCCAATGAGAGTAATAAGAATCCCTCTGTGCCAGGGGCCCTATCTATCAGGTTAAAAACTCTGCGGGTATTGTCAGAGGCCTGTCTGCCAGGCATAAACCCAGCTTGATCGGGGTGAATCAACAGTGGTAGATAAACACTAAGTCGGGATGCTATCAATTTAGCATATAGCTTGACATCACTATTAAGTAATGCGATTGGTCTGTAGTTGTGACAGTGGGCAGGGTCTTTCCCAGGCTTGGGGATAGCTACTACCTGAGCCTCCAGCATTTCTTTAGGGAAGGTACCAGTACTAGTTATCTCATTAAACAGAGCGGTCAAAGTGGGGGAGAGACGGTCTGCAAAGGAAGCATAGAAGTCGTTAATAAACCCATCGGGGCCAGGGGCTTTATCCTTAGGGAGGGATTTAATCGTGGATTCGACCTCTGTTACGGTCCAAGGAGCATTTAAGGCGTCTAGCTGATCATTGGTTAGGGTAGGGAGATTGATAGAAGAAAGGAACGCTTGTATAGAGTCAGGGGTAGGCTGGAATGTAAGGGGGTCAGAATGTAAGTTATACAGTTTAGTATAATAGTCTGCGAATTGGTTAGCAATATCTAAGGGGTTAGCAAGCTTAGAGCCTGTGGAGGAAAGGATGAATTTAATTCTGTTACGAGCTTGTTGGGCACAAAGTCTGCGGGCTAGCATTTTACCGGGTCTGTTACCTACTAAATAGAATTTCTGCCGTAGTCTATTGAGAGCTATTTGGGTTCTAAAAACCAAGAGTTTTTGTAATTGGCTGCGGATGTCAGCAAGTTCCTTACGTAAAAGTCGGGTGGGGCGTATCTTATTCTTGTCTTCAGCTATTTTAAGTCTTTGTTCCAAGTCTAGATGGAGTCTTTTGGCTTGCTTTTTAAGCGTTGCACCAGCCTGAATAGCAGAGCCGCGGACAACCGCTTTTAACGCGCACCAGTAGTTTGGTAAAGATGTGTCCAAAGGGGAATTGGTATCTGTATATAGGGATAAGCTGTCTGAGATAATCTTTTTGGCCAACGCGTCCTGTAACAAATGGGGAGATAGTCGCCATGGTCTGGGGGGGGCGAGGGCAGGTCCAATGTGCCACTTCCAGAATAACGGAGCATGGTCGGACCAGGTGATAGGTAGGATATCCACCCCACCAGACTCCTGCAAGGTCCATTTATCGCAAAACACGAGGTCAATTCGTGAGTATGAATTGTGAACTGGTGAAAAGAACGTGTAGTCTCTGCCTGAGGGGTTGCGGATTCGCCAAATGTCATATAAGTCAAATTCCGCTACCACATTTCACAGCGCTAGTGAGGGGCCAGAGCGAGTTTTAGGCGTAGTTGAAGAGGGCTGGGACGATTTATCCAGTTTGGGGTCTAGTACTAAGTTAAAGTCTCCTAGGAGAATTAGGGAGCCGACTCGAACCTTCTGGATAAGTAAGCATAGCTTCCGAATAAAGGCCACTTGATTCGAGTTAGGTGCGTATAGAGATACTATTGTGACGGATTTACCCTCCAAAATACCCGTGAGAATTAAGTACCGGCCTGCTTTGTCTGCAATTTGTGAGTGGAGAATAAAGGGGACACCCTTTCTAAACAGCAGAGCTACTCCATTTCTTTTAAAGGGTCCGTTAGCGAAGAAACCAGTAGTGAACCTATGATCCTTCAATACAGGGGGGTTATGTGAGGAAAAGTGAGTTTCTTGTAGGGCAACAATATCGGCTTTATACTTATGGAAGGAGGATAGAGCTAATCTACGTTTATTGGGGGAGTTTAAGCCCTTAACGTTCAATGAGAGAATACCAACCATACTTATTCAGTTAGAATATCATGCAAGTGACGGCATCCCATCCGGATGGGGGGGGGGGAGGGGGGATACAAAAATAACGGAAACGGGGCAATATGTGTAGACATAGTAAAACAAAAGGGAAAGAAAAGTAAATCGACCCAGTACATCGGGTCTGCATAGCTACTGCAGGGGAAAAATGAATGCAGTAGAGAAACTAGGGGCAGGCGGACTCTTCATTCCGCCCAGAGTCATTAAATAAAACAGACAGATAATATATAAGGGGAATAACTGCACATCTCCATCTAAACATATTTGGTACGTGGGGTATAAATACATATCAGAAAAACACAAATATATCACAAAATGCTCTGGCGTATTTTGCTAGCGGGAAGACCTCCGTCTGCTGCAATTAGCGAATACTAGAAAGATAGGCCAGTAAACAGGTAAACTGGGGCGAGAGCTGAGCGACCAC
The DNA here is from genome assembly GCF_028390025.1 of Pseudophryne corroboree. Taxonomy (NCBI): domain Eukaryota; kingdom Metazoa; phylum Chordata; class Amphibia; order Anura; family Myobatrachidae; genus Pseudophryne; species Pseudophryne corroboree. The sequence continues at coordinate 31,272,589 of NC_086445.1, read as the reverse complement.
ACTTAAGTAGGAGAGTATGCGCTATATGAATTAGTGGGAATACGGTGTATCTCACCTAGAGGGGTTCGAGAGCCGTAAGGGCTACAATAGACAGAATATAATATAGACGGTAATTCTAACGAAATACGAAAAGGCATGTTAGAACAAAACATTAATTACGTAATACGATCACTCAGTGGACCATTCCGAGCGAGGAGGAGGTCGTCTCTCCTGGGAGGATGGTAGTTTCACCGAGATGTCCCAGTCCTCGAGCAGCTTCACTCCGGCTTCCAGTTCTGATATAATAAACGTAGAGCTGTCATAGAATACAATCAGCTTCACTGGAAAGCCCCACCTATAGCGGATATCTTGGGCCCGTAGGGCGGTGGTAATCGGGGCTAAACTGCGTCTTTTAGAAAGGGTGATTGCGGAAAAGTCCGGAAACAGTTGCAAGCCTCCTAGGGTATCAGAGTTCTCTGCATCTCGAGTAGCTTGGAGAATACGTTCCTTGACGGTGAAGAAGTGCACCCGGAGTAATGTATCTCTAGGTAAGGAGCTGGAGAGGAACCAAGTGTTGAATTCTTTTGGGTTAACTAAATTAACCATCTTGTTGCTGTTTGGGTTGTTAGGTAAAAGAATGAATTGAAAATGGATTTATAAAAATCAATTATTATTTATTCAAAGGGCCACGCCCGTATACAGGGGAGAGGTAGCATTCTCTCCGCCTGGGTTAAATCCTTTTAACAACAACATACACGTAACAACAATGAGTTTTATATAATACACAGTTACGCCCTTTTCTTATATCCCTCCCATATGATTTCATACTTCTGGAATACAATGTTAGGCAATAGTATTATGCAATATTGGGACCATTGTCAAGAATACTAACAAAGATACTCGTGATATTCAACTGTGTCCATATTAGGAATTACATCTGGTCTCTATGAGCTTTTAGAAAGTGCGTAGTTGGAAACAATACTCAGCCAACAAAGTTGTTTTTCTCTCAGGGTGTGTATAAAGTTCAAGATGAATTTGCTATATCATCTAGCTAGAATCAAAATGGATTCTGTTATGCTTTCATATTATACATATTATACATATTATACTAGTGAATATGAGAACCCTTTGCTTATTGGATGTATACATAATATACGTACTGTCCCGTAGTGCACACACATAACTGTTAGGCCTTCAGCAGGTTGCCTCAGTCCCAGTATTCCACAGCTCCACCCTTTGATCAGGGACATTATACATGTGCCCTGTCATCTCAGGAGAATTTCTGGGAACGTATAGTTCACTAATAATCATTTCATGTAGTATTGCTATTTTGCGTTTGACAGTAGCCTTCTAAATACAACATAGGCCGCACCTGTATGCGGTGAACATCAAATGAATGTCTATAATCACATCGGGGGTTGCCAAAGAATAAACCTCATCACAGAATACATCATCACATACAATCACATACAATATATTTAAAAAAAACATTTTCCTAATCCTGAAATTGAATACTAGGATTTAAACATTTATCTTTTCCAGTCCATATCATAATGCCTTGGTTAAAGTTCTTTTATATCATGGGCCTCCTTTATATACTTGGCATTACACGTATCAGGATCCGTAATGTCTTTGGTCAAATAAGCACAGCAGTGAGCTCAAAGTGCTGTTTCCGGACATCAACAATATCCTCCAATTTGTGGTATTAAAGAACGTAGAACAATGTGGTATCGTAATAGTTCATGTCCAATGTCCTGGAATCATCATAAATGTCCACAGTTCTGGAATATCCTATCATAAAATTCAATCATATTAGCAATAATTTAAACGAAAAAAAAAAAACGTCAACTCCCAGTTGATTAATCACACGACTTCATTAGCCATAGGAGAACTTATTAGCCACCTTTACCACTTCGAGGTTTTATTGATACTCTGGTGGCAGGAACATGTTTCCTGATTACTGAGTCAATTGCTCTTTTTAGGAATAGTTCATCCTGCAAGAAAACTTTTCTCAAGTTATTATGTGTTTTTGTATAAAATTGCTAAATCAATCTTCTTAAATAACAAACATTTTTAGAATTAATAGGTAACCAATTATATATCATATCCTAAGGACATGGTGACAACTACCATTCCCCGTTATGTATGATATCTTCTTTTAACCTTTGAATCTACTCCTAGTAAAATACATATTACATCATAAACTTTAATGAACATCATATGTAACCATTACTATATATATACCTAACTCATTTAGAAACCTTAGGTTAGTATATTGTAACAATCCTTTCACATTCCCTTAAATCGACCTTTTCTATCTACATAAGATCATTTTTTTTTCTGTATTATTGACCTATTTTATTTCCACTAACTGAAATACACCCGATATGTGTAGCTAATATTATCACCAGTGGTTCTTTCTTGAGATACTGTTGTATCTATACACATGTACCGTGTTTCACTATTATCACGAGTCACGACTCTATAAAGTTTTGGTAATCACATCAAATGTAAATTGCATAGAGAACTTTGGCCTGCTAGTGTCTATGTATACATATCTAACAATTATAATAGTCTTAAATAATGATTAGCAATACAATTTATATAGCTGCAGTACTTAAAATCTTTCCAACAATTAATGGTATTGCTGGACTGGATACTCCTCAGAATAATATCCTAAATTATTTAAATTATCCATGCATCTGTCTTCAAGTGGAGTATAATACTCACAACCACGTTTTTCAAAGTGTGTGTTCGTTACACCAGTTATAAATCCCTCTGGATTTCCTGCTTAGAAAAGAAAAGAGGAAGGAAGGGTCTTATTGAAATAATTCCCATCCACAATAATGGATGAGTACTCATACCTACACCACACATTTGCTCGCTCTCTCTTCAAAGAAAAATAAATAAATTAAGTCCTAATGCTGTTATAAATAACGTCGCTCCCGTATACTTTCAGAAATGTTAAAAGTTCTGTAGGATATTAGCTTATAACCACATAGTCTATTATCAATGATCATAATCATCTCTATCTTGATTGAAGGGTTCATTCAAATACAACTCTGTGGTAGTAACAGTAGTAACAGTCTCTGTATCTCCATACAATAGTTTTTTTAGTGTTAGGTTCCTTTAAGCTCTGGTCTCTGACCTTTTCATTTCATTGCAAGCTCATGGATCTAGGTGTCCTTCTTCTGCAGCCTTTGCAACGGCTGTATCAGTAGTCAGCGGTACTTGCCAAGGACCATCCTATGCGATCTGTAATGGAACCAAAACATAAGCAACTTCTCACCATAACACCGTCTTCACTCTCTTTAGTGATTGTTCTGTGCCGGACTGTGTGTTTTCGTGTTGGTTAAATATCTTTCCAAGGTTCTTGCAGCTTTTGATATTCTTGTAACTGTTTAAATAATTTGTGTGACCCATTTGGATCGTCAAATAATTTAGTAGTTTTGAATCAGTCTCTGGATAATATATCTTTGCTGGATAACATATCTTTGCTGGATTCCAAAAAGAATAACAAAAAAATTTATATAGAAGAGAGACAAAGCAGAGGCTTAGGTGTAATTCTACCACTATTGAACCAACGATTGGACCATGCCATGATTCAAATTCTGCCTTTCCTGTCTCTTTTGTAGATTAATAATGCTTAATTCTTTAACAACATTACACATATTAAACACAAAATATTCTTCAAACTCCTATAAACTCTATCAGTAAAGAAACTTTACTGTCTTTGAAACAATAGCTCACACCTCTGGCCTTATTATTCATTTCTCAAATAACCCCTTAACACCTGTTACACATACTATAGTTCCTTTTTTGCATTAAACTATGTTGTATTAAAACAATGTTGTTTTTAATCAACCCAATCATCTGCAGTAAACATGCTATAGCTTTCTTTATCACCATCACGATCCCTCTTATTATCACATAATTTGTTATTTTGGTCCCATGCCAAAACACAATGTACACTTCTCCCTTAAACTTCATCCCACTATAGAAAGCTTGTGAATCTATTTCATGTTAGTTACCCTTAGACTTGCATAACTCATGAAAATTTCCCCTTAATGAAAATTGGCAACAACACTTTATTATTAATAATACTAATTCACTAATTCACCATCCCATTATCCCCTATGGATGCTCGAGAATTTTTTTTTTCTCCTGTTAATCAGTTTTTTTCAATTCCTTTAAATGCAATGTAAAATGCGATGTAATCATTATAATTGTCTTACTCATCCACATTATATTCCTTATACTCCCCACTTTTGGGGGTGAGGAAGACAAGTATGCAGCTGTATCTAAGTTGTGGTGGATCCTGTGAATCATTAGCAGGAAACACTCTGAGCTGGGCATCACTGTGCCACCAGAGGAAACCCTACCAGGATAGGTTCTTGGACAGGGGAATCGGGTGACGAGGATCAGTGAAGCAAGTCATAGAGAACTGATACGCTGAATAAACCATCTGCGGTGGTGCCTATGCTATCTTCAGCCTCTGACCCTTGTTGCTTCTTTAAGCTAGCCCACCGCAATCCCATTATATGGTGAGAGATTTACATCTATTGCACGTTCACTTTAACTGGTCCAGATTCACCCATGCACTTTATGTATGTAGTATGTCAGTGAGTTTATGTGTCCTAATAAACACATTTTTCATGGAACAAATCATTTGTTACAATTTCCCTGTTGGTTCATATATCCCCTATTGAATGAAGGGATATATCTTTAAATCTGAAATCCTTCTGTAAGCTACACTATTGCTATATTTTACTGTCAGAGGTAAAATGTACACATCATATACAATCTACTGCTTAACCTCAGTATTAAACCTATATACTCAGTATTAAACATATATGTTCTTGCTTATGCATAAGTGGATGGTTTGGCTCTGACTGTGTATCTATAATGTTTTATTCATGATAAAGTGTAATATTGTATTACCTTCTATAATTTCTTTGGTTATGAACTTGAATGTATGCATATAGCATTTCCAAAAAAAAAATTACTGTATCTAGAGATTTATCATCTGGTCATACATATCTATCTATCAATAAATGTATACCAAGGCTCCACCCTCTAAGGGTTTTAACTATCTTTGGCCTAGCGCCAAATAATGATCTAGGTAGTTAACTATGTCAGCACACCGTTGACTTTTGTCTTGCGACACCTTGTGTCCTTTTTCTGCAAGAAAACACAACTGTTTAGTATCTGACACCAATACTTCAAATAATTTATAGCACAAAGGTATATCATCCACATACTGGTTACATTTCTTTACTTATTTCAACATATCATTCAGACTGGCCAGTCCACACAAACAATACGTTTTTTTTTTCATGCACACCCATTATGTGCTTCCAAGCAAACTTTTCTTGGACTGTGTCCATCCTATGGAATGCCTTGGCACATATACATATTCACAGAAAACTTACAAACTTAACAACGCTCCTGCTCACATTTCTATCTGTATAACTATTCTATACAATCATATCCCCACACTTCCTGGCTATGGAACCTGGTTCATCACTGCATATTGTGCAGTCCACTAAGAACTTTTGCAACGTATTATATCGATGCCTATACAATGAGATGGATTTTAGCAAGCATATTTTTTTTTACCTCACGAACCCAGGGTAAGTGATATATAGATATGCTATGCATCCAACTTAATCTGTTCCTACTTTATTCTTCCTGGAATCTTTAGAAATACCTAATCCGTGATGTAGTATGATTTTACACTGTAACTTTTACATTAGGTTTCTTCCAAATAACTTTGAAGAATTGTCTAAAAGTATGTTAATACTGGAATCGTAGTGATTAATTGCTTGTTGCAATCTTTGATTTACAGCATTTTACTATACAGAATGCGTATTCCTTTATCTTTCCCTATGATTTTAGCTGCTGCTTCGAAAACTCTTTTCCCCCGTATAGCTCACCAGAGTTAGGGCGTTGTCTTCTTGACTGTCTGCCAGATGCAGATATGTTAGCTTTAACGCTGTTAGCGTATCTCTAGCCCATATCTGTTGCTGGGATTTTTTTTTTTTTTTCTGATTACAGTTATGCTGTAGAAAGAAATTGGCAGCATTTTCTACAGGTTATCTGGTAAAGATATTAATTTTTATATTAAAACTGGAGTAGATAGTTTGTATAACAAACATTTCTAGAGTATTGCTTATGCAGAGGTTCCCAAACTGTGTGCCGTAGCTCCCCGGGGTGCCTCGGACACTTGCAGGGGTTCCCTGGGTTGTTGGTCCAGGACCAATTCAAATTATTCAGTGCTGGTGGCTGCCAGTCGTAAAATATGTGGCCAAACAGAAGCAAATCTTGTCCCTCACCACACAACTGACTCTAAGGATGACATATAAACGCCATCTACTTAATGTAATATCTATTTTTACATTTCTCAATAATACATTTTTTTCCTAGGGGTGCTGTGAAAAAAATTCTGATATTCTAGGGCCACATGGTTAAAAAAATTTTGGAAATCACTGACTTATGCTTATTATGATCCATCTTGTTAGATGAAAAAAATTAAAGCTCACTGAACACTTTTTTTTTCTTTACTGCGTCATGGCTTACACTGCTGCTGGAAAGGAGGGGGCACGTTTCTGCGCTGTTACAGCTCTCCGTGCTCTCTGTGCATCACAGCATTGGAAACTGAAGGGGTTTTTCTTTTTTTTCTTTCTGCTGGCAGACCTTCTCACAATATATTGCATTAAAGAATATTTGCGTATTAAACAATACCATATGGAAACTTCACTTCATAGTTAGATAGTAACATTAGATAAACACATATTGTTAACTACAGATCTGCCAAAAGCCATTTTAACACGGACATCAATTTTTGTTTCCTCCGTTCACAAATATATATATATATATATATAAACCTTATTATTTCAAAACTTGTAACCATGCCAATCACAGACAGAAGGTTTCTATTAGACACAGATCTGAGAATATACTTAACTGAACATTATGTTCCACACACAAAACACTATAACACAAAAATTTAAATACAGTTTGCAAACTTCAATTTCTTGCAGATTTCAACAGTTTTGCCGATTTCAAAATACGCTTAGTATTGGTTGATCAGGCCAATATTATACAGCATGATTGAAATGCAAAACATATACTGTACCCTTTGTCACAGTACTATACAAAATTTGTGCTTCTATGGAATATTTCTTCCATACATGATATGCACACTTAGAGTTAATCGTCCCTGCCCTTCCCATACGCTGGAAAAATTTGCAATCCCTGCAATTTTTCACACACGCGACACGTCTGTCAACTGGGAAGCTGCAGTAGATCCTCTTATCACAACTACAATCACAAAGCAACATGCCTTGTTATGGTTAGCACAACACCTCTTATGGTTAAAACAACCAGCAGCTCTTAGCAGCTCAGTATTGCAATATATAGTTACACTCAAATACATATAAGCCCTATAACCTCGGGTTGTTCACTCTATTTATTTAAAGTACTCTTCTTACACATGTGTAGCTGACTAACAAGGGGAGGTGGTCTATGTGCTTTTTACTTTATTTGGCTCTTGGTCCAAAGCACTTATTCACGCAATCATTCATAGAGTGAAAAACACAGGTCACTGTTTCTTTGCTCAAATCTTTGAATTAATTTTGGTATTCTTATTTACGTGCAACAGCATCTGTCAATCATCATTTCCGAATTACTTGGTCCTTCAACCGATTTGGACATAATTTTGGTATTAATTTTACAAACAAGCAACAACAAACAGGTCCCTGAGTTATTTTACTAGTTTTGCCAATCTCTCCACTCCTAATTATCATATTATAAAAAATACAATCACACAGACAGCTGGCAGGTATAGAAACAGCATGTACTGGAATACAGCACATACCATGGTATTCTATACTTACCAGTGCTGTAATGACTTGGGATGTTCCTTCCATCATCAGCTGCTGGCTGGCTGGCACACCCCTTTGAGAATTTGATGAAGAGATCGAGATCTATAGTTCCAACGATTACGAGCCCCCATCTGTTGAATTCTTTTGGGTTAACTAAATTAACCATCTTGTTGCTGTTTGGGTTGTTAGGTAAAAGAATGAATTGAAAATGGATTTATAAAAATCAATTATTATTTATTCAAAGGGCCACGCCCGTATACAGGGGAGAGGTAGCATTCTCTCCACCTGGGTTAAATCCTTTTAACAACAACATACACGTAACAACAATGAGTTTTATATAATACACAGTTACGCCCTTTTCTTATATCCCTCCCATATGATTTCATACTTCTGGAATACAATGTTAGGCAATAGTATTATGCAATATTGGGACCATTGTCAAGAATACTAACAAGATACTCGTGATATTCAACTGTGTCCATATTAGGAATTACATCTGGTCTCTATGAGCTTTTAGAAAGTGCGTAGTTGGAAACAATACTCAGCCAACAAAGTTGTTTTTCTCTCAGGGTGTGTATAAAGTTCAAGATGAATTTGCTATATCATCTAGCTAGAATCAAAATGGATTCTGTTATGCTTTCATATTATACATATTATACATATTATACTAGTGAATATGAGAACCCTTTGCTTATTGGATGTATACATAATATACGTACTGTCCCGTAGTGCACACACATAACTGTTAGGCCTTCAGCAGGTTGCCTCAGTCCCAGTATTCCACACAAGGTTTAGGAAGGCGATGAATTCTGTCAATGAGCAGCTCCGCATCAGATGCTTCAGGTAGCAGTTTACGGAACAGGGCCATCGCGTATTTCGTCAGATCGGAGTTATCAACCGAATCGGGTATTTCACGTATTTTAATATTGTTCCATCTGGAACGGTCCTCTATATCAGCCATTTTGTTTTTAACCATGTCCAACTCGTTTTGTTGTTGGTCGTGAGCTGTGATGAGCTCATTATGTGACGTCACCAATTCTTCCAGTTTACGTTCTAGAGTGTCGGTTCTATCGCCAATGGCTGTCAGCTTCTCCTTAACTTCCCGTATAGCAGCTGTGAGGTCGCGAGTTAAGTCCGATTTGAAGGCCGACAAGACTTGGCAAAGGGTCTTCACGGTAAGGGGAGCGTCAGAGCTCGGGTCTACGCCTGACATTGAGAGCGAACTGGGCAGATCGGATGTGTTCGGACTTTTCGTGGAGGGGGCCGACACTCTTTGAGGCAGCGGGGACGCCTGATTTTGTTTCCGAATCGGGAGAGATACCTGAGGAGGTAGCGTGCCCTTTGCTTTTTTAGGTGCCATAGTGAGATAGAGGGAAAAAAAGAATTGAGAAAATAAATGATCTGAGGATAATGCAGCAGCTGGGTCCCTCTAGGCTGATGTGTTATAAAGTAGACAGGATGCTTGTTTTTCAGACGTATTCCCATGTTAAACGGTAAGACTCTGGGCGGAGATAGCACATATTAGGGGTCACATCTTGCCGGGCTGTATGAGTATAGAGACGAGGGTTGTTTCAAGCTCGGTAATGATGGTAGGAAGACTCCAGGTAGGGCTGAGAGTAGTGACAGATTAGTATGGTAGGGCACAGTTAAATTGCAGAGCGTATTGCAGTGGCTGCAACCAGCAGCTTATTATATGTCTTCAATAGGTAGAGGGTGATTACAGATGTACAGCATGCAGGATGTGTGGGCTCAGAGGATGTCACAGAGCTGCTATGTAGTAGCTCTGGATTATGCTGCCTGTAATCTCAGGAGCTGTTAGGAGGAATTCAAGATGGCCGCCGCCAGAGTTATCAGGCCAGAGACTCCACTTCCACTGGCTTTAGCATGCACAGGGAGGGAGCTATCGTTTTTCAGAAGGTACCTGAGGGTCTGGGGAGGGTCTCCGCCGATCAGGCTAGGTGTTGTGTGCCCACAGGAGGTCCGCCGGGTCCCGCCGCGGCCGCGAGCTCGGCGCCGGGCTGTCCCCAAAATCGAGGCCCCGGCCTCTGGAGGATGCGTAGGCCCCGAACTCGGAGCTGCAGAGATCAGCTCTCAGCGTCACTGGAGGTCACTCCGGGCAGCCCACAGCAGGTAGCAGCTCACTGCGGGGGATCAGGAGCCAGCAGAGGCTGATATAGGGAGATTGTGGGTATATTAGAGCTCTTGTAGCTAGGAGCTCCAGCTCGACGTGACCAGTCAGGACAGCGTCCAAGCCACGCCCCCGTTCTCCATTTTTTAATGTGTGGAATTATATGCCAGTAATATATCTGGAATTAGATGGCAGTAATGTCTGGAATTACATACCACTAGATAGACCGAAGATACCACTGTGACTGGAATGATGATGACCTATGCACAGTGACAGGACACTACCACAGCACCCTACAGCAGCAAGATGCAGCACAAGACACTGGACTTTTAGTCACCACAATGCAGCACTGATACTGAGCACCGATATTGAGCACTGTTAAGGATACTAGAACTGATACTGGGCAGCGAGAACAGCACTGGACTACTGTACTGTACTACTGTACTGTACTACTATATACTGGTCACCACAATGCAGCAATGATAATTATGAGCACAGATATTGAGCACTGTTCAGGATACTAGAACTGACACGTAGCAGCAAAATACAGAAATGGACTACAGTACTGTACAACTATATATTGCTCACCACAATGCAGCAATGATAATAATGAGCACAGATATTGAGCACTGTGCAGTATAATAGAACTGACACTGGGCAGCGAGAACAGCACTGGACTACTGTACTGTACTACTTTATACTGGTCAGTGGTCACCACAATGCAGCAATGATAATAATGAGCACAGATATTGAGCACTGTTCAGGATAATAGAACTGACATGGAGCAGCAAAATACAGCAATGGACTACTGTACTGTACTACTATATACTGTTCACGACAATGCAGCACTGATACTGAGCTCAGATATTGAGCTGATATTTAGCTGATATTGGGCTATTCAGGCAAAGAACGTAGCCACGGCCTATCCGCTCAATCTACAATGAACGAGTGAAAATGACAGCAACGCGCAGCTCTTTATATGGAATCCGAATCTCACGAGAATTAGTCAGCGGGATGATGACGTTTTCCCCCATTCGGGTTTGGCGAGTAAGGCGGGAAGAACCGAGGCTGCCTCGGACCAGTGTAAACTACATGAGGTTCGGAGGGTGGGTTCGGATCTCGACAAACCGAACCCACTCATCTCTAGTCACTAAGTTGACTTTTTCATACATTACAATCCACGTGGACTACGATTGGGAATAGTAACCTGTGCCGAGCGCACCTGGAGGCATAAACACAAAGCAATTTTCTGTTGTTTTTTTGTGTCCTGGAGGATGGAGGACTGGGCTGGAGTAAAGAGGAGGCCACTAGCAGGAGGGAATGTGTTGCCTTGGAAGGTTCGCTCTTCATTAGTGTGCGGACTATCTGAGACCGACCGGAGAGTAAGGAGCATAGTAATGTCTATGGTGGGTCATCAATTTTATTGGTGGGACCCCCACCAGCTTTGATCTGGGCTTGACAACACTGATAGCATATGCACTAAGGAACCAACATGCCGACAGCACACTGGTTTCCCATGGTAGTAAACTGCTGTGGCGAGTGGCGTAACTAGAAATTTTTCTCCCCCAAGCCAAAAAATTATTCGGTGCACCCCCTCCCCATCCCCCATCCCCCATAATCGGCACTAGTAAAGGGACAAACATGTGCGCACCACAAAATGGGGCGTGGCTTTGTTGAAATGGGCGTGGCTTTGCATAAAGGGGCGTGGCATTGCAGGAAAAGACTACCTTATACCCCAGTTTTGCAACCTGCACGCCCAGACGTTGCCCACCACAGGAAAGAAAAAAATTTACCTTATTCATGCCCCTTACATTATTTGTCATTTTTCCTCCTTATAGTAATGCCCAGTATACATTATACCACATACTGCAATGGCCCTTAGACATTATTCCACACACAATAATGCACATGACACAGTATGCACACACCATAGTGCCCCCGACACATTATGCCACACACCGTAATGCCTGTGACACATTATGACAGGAATTGCAATGCCCGTTATACATTATGCTACACACTGCAATGCCCCTGATACACAGTAGCAGATCTTGCCACGGGCAAGCAGGACTTTTGCCCGGGGCGCCGCCTTCCGGAGGGCGCAGGGCACTTTCCGGAGTGCGCCGCACCAGGGCAAGATTCGCTGCTGCTGTGCCCCCCGCTGCCCGTTGCCCCCCCGCTGCCACTGTGAAGAGAAAACTAGACGCGTACGAGTCTAGTTTCCCTTCGTGGAGAGGTCCTTTACTGTGCGGTGCGCGATGATGTCATCGCGCACCGCACAGTAAAGGACCTCTCCACGAAGGGAACTAGACACTACGGGGTATATTTACTAAGCTCCCGATTTTGACGGAGATGGTGTTTTTTCTTCAAAGTGTCATCTCGGGAATTTACTAAACTCAAATCACGGCAGTGATGAGGGCATTCGTATTTTTTTGGAGCTCAAAGAAAAAAATTACGAATGAATACACCATCGGTCAAATATGCCTCTTATTTGGTAGAACTCGGTAATTTACTAAAAAGTGTAATTCACAAACACTGCCGGCAATAGCCAAACACTGCCGTGAAAAAATACAAATCGTAAAAAAATGCTAAAATAAAACAGACCTTATTTTTTTTACTGTGTTCTGATATGCATGCACGGATCCATGAGATCCGTGCATGTTTATCAGTGGGAAGGGGTGGGAAAGTGTTACATTTGCAGGAAAAAAATGCGTGGGGTCCCCCCCCCCTAAGCAAAACCAGCCTCGGGCTCTTTGAGCCGGTCCTGGTTGAAAAAATATGGGGGGGAAAATGACAGGGGTTCCCCAATATTTAATCAACCAGCACCGGGCTCTGCGGCTGGTCCTGGTTCCAAGAATACGGGGGACAAAAAGCGTAGGGGTCCCCCGTATTTTTTAAATCAGCACCGGGCTCCACTAGCCAGGTACATAATGCCACAGCCAGGGGACACTTTTATAGTGGTCCCTGCAGCCCTGGCATTACATACCCAACTAGTCACCCCTGGCCGGTGTCCCCCCCTCCAGCCACCCAAGGGCCAGGGGTGAAGCCCGAGGCTGTCCCCCCCATCCAAGGGCGGCATTGTAACCAATGGTGGGAACTTTGCGGTCAGCGGTGAGTTTACTTTCGGTCAACCGCTGACCTCAAAGTTCCCACCATTGGTTACAATAGAGCGCATAGGCGCTACACTGTATCACTGCCGTGTGCTGCCTGACAGACACTACAGGAGCACACAGCCAATCAGGAGGGTGCCACGACGTGGCGCTCCCTGATTGGCTGAAGGAACCCTCTTAGACAGGAGTCAGGCGGGTCCTGGCAGTCGGGGAAAGGGGTACCATGTGAAAACATGGGGCCCTTTTTCAGTGCGTGGTCGGGTGTCCGTTTTTTTATTTTGCAAAGTACGTGGATTATACAAAGAACAGAAGAGGACCGATCTACACTGGATTATGTGAGTATAATTTTTTCCACAGGTACCCCATGGATTCTACATGGAGAAGAGGACCGACCCTCGTGTGAACATAGGTAAGTATTTATGTTTGGAGGTGTGCATGTATGTAATAAACTTATACTTTCAAGGTGTGTGTGTTCTGTTTTTATTGGGGTATTTTTTTGTAGTAGTACAACAGGTACCAGCGGGCCCGGTTTTCCACCGCATGCTGGTACTTGTGGTTCTCCAAGTACCAGCTTGCAGAGGAGGCTTGCTGGGACTTGTAGTACTGCTGCTAAAAACAATATTCACATTTTTACAAAAAGGCTATCAGCCCCCCATTCGCCGCCCTTGGATGGGGGGACAGCCTCGGGCTTCACCCCTGGCCCTTGGGTGGCTGGAGAGGGGGACCCCTTGATTTAAGGGGTTCCCACTCCTCCAGGGTAGCCCGGCCAGGGGTGACTAGTTGGGTATGTAATGCCAGGGCTGCATGGACCAATATAAAAGTGTCCCCCGGCTATGGCATTATGTACCTGGCTAGTGGAGCCCGGTGCTGGTTTCAAAAATACGGGGGACCCCTACGCTTTTTGTCCCCCGTATTTTTGGAACTAGGACCAGGCGCAGAGCCCGGTGCTGGTTGATTAATTATGGGGGAACCCCTGTCATTTTTCCCCCGTATTTTTTCAACCTGGACCGGCTCAAAGAGCCCGAGGCTGGTTCTGCTTAGGGGGGGGGGACCCCACGCATTTTTTTTAAAGATTTGTAAAAAGGTTATTTTTTTTACGAAAGATGCACAATGATGCCCTGCACGGATCTCACAGATCCAGCCGAGATTCATTGTGTTAATGTCGGCAGTGTTTTACTATTCACTCCCGTAAAACACTGCCAAAAAATACGAATGACATCGACATCGGAAAACCCGAAAATGCAGAATACGACAGCTTAGTAAATTAGTCGTAATAAATTCAAAAAGTTGCAAATTTACACTTTCGATGTCATTCGTGATGAATCTCCCTCCAGATCGGTACAAATACGAATTTGAGTAAATATACCCCTACGCGTCTAGTTTCCCTTCGTGGAGAGGACCTTTGCTGTGTGGTGTGCGATGACGTCATTGTGCACCGCACATCATTTCAGTCTGTACAGGGGGCGTAAATGACTATGCCCCCTGTACATAGCCACGCCCCCTATTGTCGCACGGGGCACCCCCAGCGCCCAAGAACCGGCCTTGCTGATACATTATAGCACATACAATGTCTGTGACACATTACGACACACACCACAATGACCCTGAGACATTATATCACATACCACAATGCCCGTGATATAGTATACAACACACCGTAATGCCTGACACATTATGACACACACCGCAATGTCCGTGATACATTATGCCACACACTGCAATGACCCTGAGACATTATACCACAATGCCCGTGATATAGTATACCATACACCGTAATGCCTGTGACACATACTGCAATGCCCGTTATACCCTATGCCACACACCGCAATGCCGTTATACATTATGCCACACTGCAATGCCCCTGAGACATTATACCACATACCACAATCACCGTAATATAGTATACCACACACCGTAATGCCTGTGACACATTATGACACACACCGCAATATCCGTGATACATTATGCCACACACCATTATGCCCATTACACATTAAGTCCTACAGTAAGGCTTCTAATTACTTTTAAATTACCTGCTCATTGCCAGGGGTTTCATGCTCTTGGTTCCATGCACGGTGCCAGGGGTTTTCATGCTCAGGGTGTCATGCTCGTTGCCAGGGGTTTCATGGACTGGGTGTCATGCTAGTTGCCAGGGGTTTCATGCTAGTTGCCAGGGGTTTCATGCACTGGGTGTCATGCTCGTTGCTAGGGGGTAGTGCCCCCCCATGTGCCAGGTACACATATACCCCCCCAGTGCCACATATGCCCCTGTGCTAGATATTCCCCCACAGTGCCAGGTACTCACATGCCACAAGTGCCAAATATAGCCCCCCCATGTGCCAGGTACACATGTACCCCCCAGTGCCACATATGCCTCCTCAGTGCCACATATGCCCTCCTCAGTGCAAAATATGCTCCCCCAGTGCCAGTTAAATGCCCCCCCACCTCCCCCGCTGTTTTCTGATGGAGGGACACGGAGGGCACAGCGAGCGCCTCTCCTGTGTCCCTTCTGGGTCTCCGGCGGGTCTGTTAAAGGAAGTGCTGGTCCATGAGCCAATCAGAGCTCACGAACGTGCCTTCTTTTAGTAGAGCCGCCGGAGACCCAGGAGGAACACAGGAGAGGCGCGCGCTGTGCCCTCCATGTACCTTCTTACAGCAGCGGAGGGTTAGTGAAAGGGGACAGCAGATTGACATGCGGACGCTCGTCCGCATTTCAATCTGCACTAAATCAGTGGCGGCGCCCCCGCAGCCCTGCACCCCCAAGCCACTGCAAGGGCTGCGGGGGCAGTAGTTACGCCACTGGCTGTGACCCATATCTACAGTATGGTGCTGAAACCAGGCAGATCTCAGCTGCCAAGAGCCCACCACCACCCCGGACTACCATAGGAGATCCCTCTGTATCCTGAAATATATCAAATTGTGCCGCTCTGGTTACCTGTGACAGACCCAGGGTCCATATCACATTTTGGACATTAGGCCCCTGGCACACTATTGCTGTTTGTCCCTGGGCTAAATTCCAGCTAGGCACCATACCCTAGGGATCACTTAGTAGCGTCTATATGTGTGAGGAGTTGACCAGCTCCATTTTCCTTTAAATTGGGAGTAAAGCTGGCCGACATTAAATGAGTAGACTGGTAAAACTCGAAATGTAAACTCCCTTACTAATATTCGTGTTTGAGTCGGTTTGTGTAGTGTTTAAACTCATTTTGTATCGGGTGCATTTTCATGCAACTTTTTGAAACTATTTACGCAAAGTTACGAAGCAGTCGACTTTATGGTTTTCGTGTTTTCCGATGTCGATGCCAGTCGTTTTTTTTTTTTTGGACCATTCTCGGCCGTCATTGTCATTTGCGTATGTCTTTTGGTTGTTTTTTTCCGGTATTTTTTCTAAGTTAAACGCAGTAGGGGGTTTTTAAGACCCCGGCCACATTTTAACTTTTAGTTTAGTTTTTCATCCCCATTCGTGATTGGTTGTGTTTCAGATGTATGAGTGTCTGTGCGCAACCATTTAAATACGCCCCAAACCGTCCGCATCTCATGGATTTAGTTAGTGGTGAGGAGGAGGGAGGTTGTGCTGTGGAGGTAGGTGATTTTGTGGTTTGGTGAGGAGTGTTGGTAGCGATTTCTGAGTGTGTTATTGTGTTTGAAAGTCATCTTGTCATTCTTGTAGTCTTGTTTTTTGTGGTTTTGTCTAATTTTTTGTCCAAGTTATTTTTCTTTATAGTCCCTTGTCAGTGTTTGTGTGTGTGTGTGTGTGTGTGTGTGTGTGTGTGTGTGTGTGTGTGTGTGTGTGTGTGTGTGTGTGTGTGAGTTGTGTAGTGGTAGTGGAGGAGTGTGTTGTTTGTCTATTTTTTTTCTGTGTTAAGTGTTTAGACACACAATTATGTGTGACTCAGAGATGGGTGAGGTGGAGGGTGTGAGTGAGGGGGAGGAGGTCGGTCAGGTGGAGGAGGTGGGTGAGGTTGTTGCAGCAGCCTCAAGTGACAGTGATGGGGTGGTCAAGCGGACGGAGGACACGTGCCGCAAATGGTACTATGACATAAAGCGACGTGTCAAGTCCAAAATGGCCAAGGAGGCAAAGTCGGCTCGAAAAACCGGTGTTGGCCAGCCCTATATTGCAAGATATCTGGAGTATGAGGAGCCCATTCGGAGTGTAATGCGGAGTGTAATACCTCCTGAAGTTGTCTCTGCAACCCATGTCCGGGATTCAGATAGGCCCAGGAAGAATGGTGAGCATGTGTATTTGCATTAACATTCTATGACCTTATTTTTTTTTTTAAATGTGTGTCATGTCACGTTGCATATTACTCCCATCTTCAAGTGTGTGTCAGCAAATACATTGTTTTGGGTAATGTTTTATACAAAAGCCAATGTAACATCTTACTTTATTGTATGTCATGTGTTTTTTTCCAGTATATTTTGCATGTGTAGTTTGGACTTGGTGTGTCATTGAATTGTCCTGCAATAATGTTTTCCTTTAGGACATTTTTTGTTTTTTTAATTTGGACTATCTCCTATATAATAGCCCTATTCTGTGACTTTGTGCTTCATTTGCTAATGCTGGGCGGAGTCACAACAGTGGGCGGAGTTAGTCAAATGAGTCACAGATCTGGCCAAATCTACAGGAGACTAGGAGCAGGAGCAGATAGTATGGGCATGGCACAGGCAGGGGTGCACACCTCCCAGCTTTTTTCAGGAGCTTTCTTCAGGCAGAAGGAGGGACACACACTCGGCGAAAAGGGGGCGTGGCTTCACAGGAGGGTCCCCGTTTTCGTCAGTGAGTGGGCATGCCCAGCACTCTGTGAGCTGCTGGCATGCCCCCAGGGGCTGATTATGAGTCCGGGGGGCCCAGGACACTTGAGACAGGGGAGCCCTATCTCATTGCTGTGCCTGCTGTGGGTTGGGGGCGTGACCTTATCGCGGGACGCGAGGCCACGCCCCCTTACACAAATTCCGTTTTTTTTTTTTGTTTTTTTTTTTAAATGGAAATTTGGACCCTCAGCTAGGGGTAAATCCAGAGGAGGTGGTTGCTCCCCCCTACACACCCGCACAGGCAGAAGAAAGCAGGGAGACTGCTGCCTCCCTGCAACACCACAGACCTGCCAATACGCAGCAGCGTCTGCTGACTAACACAATGCTGCCGCTGTTGCTGGTAGGACGGAGGAGCTTCTGAGCTGGGACAGAGCTACTCCAGCCGGGGGGCCACTAAAACTGTGGGGCCCGGGGTACGTACCCCCTGCCCCCCCACCCCTTAATCCGGCTCTGCTGCTGGAACCCCCCCTTATTCCATACCCCCTGATGCCCCCTCTCCCTCTGTCTCCACTATTCACCGCTGCTCTGCTAAGCAGAATAGCGAGTAAAGGCGTTTTCCAACTGACCCCCCCCCCCGTTACCGCGGGACACTGCGACCCGCGGGTGGGACAGCGGGACAGACCCCAAAAAATGGGACTGTCCTGCGAAAATCGGGACATTTGGGAGGTATGGGGGTGTGTGAGGGGGTATGCCGTACAGATAGACGGGCACCGGCTCACTGTGTGCTTGACCCCCCCCGCCCTCTCTGGCGCGGAGGAGCGTCACTTTCTGGCACACTCCACGCTTCTTAGCTGCAGTTTTGTGGGGCACCTGCCGCTGTGCAGGTTCCGTACTGCTTCTGTTATCTCCAGCCCCGGCAACCCCACCGCTAGCTGCAGCGCTGCCACCCACAGTGAGGTGTGCCCAGCTCCTTCACACACTTTATCCGGCGGGTAACGCTGCAGAAGTCCGAGCTGCTTGCAGGCTCCGACCCCCTCCTCCCTCCAGCAGCAGCGTCTCCTAGGAGCTAACCAGTCACTCCCAGTCTCCCCTTACCACAGTGCCCAGCAGCCGCGAGGTCCGCGCCATGTGCATGCTATGACCCCCTCCTCCCTCCAGCCGCAGCATCTCCTGGGGGCTAACCAGTCACTCCCAGTCTCCTTTTACCACAGTGCCCGGCAGCTGCGCGAGGTCTGCGGTGTGTGACTGAGGAGGGGGGGAGGGATGCGGACGGGCAGAGGAAGCAGGACTCCAGCCTAAGAGAGTCAGCCATGCCAAGTCTCCACCAGCAGCAGATCCCAACAGGTTGGAGTGGAACAGCAGCAGCCAGCAGCAGTGACTCCGGTAAGACACATCTGTCTGTCACCACTGTTTTGTCCCTAATACCAATCTCTCCCATGCCCTGTGTTCTGTCAAGTCCCTGTCACCCCTGGCCTTGCCCTACCACCCTTATCCTGGCCCTTTCACCCTTGTCCTGGCCCTGTCACCCTTATGCTGGCCCTGTCACCCTTATGCTGGCCCTGTTACCCTTATGCTGGCCCTGTTACCCCCTATCCTGACCCTGTTACCCCTGTGCTTGCCCTGTCAACCCTATACTGGCCCTGTCACCCCTGTTCTGTTCCTGCCACCCCTACCCTGGCCTGTCACCCCTATCCTGTCCCTGTCATTTCTGTCCTGGCCCCGTCGCCCCTGTCCTGGCCCCGTCACCCCTTTTCGGTCCCTGTCACCCCTGTCCTGGCCCCGTCAACCCTGTTCTGATCCTGTCACCCCTGTCCTGGCCCAGTTACTGCATACCTTCCAACTACCTTTTTGGCAGGTACAGTACCCGCAGCGCCTCCAGACCTCTCCCCAATGCACCACACCTCCGCACCTTCCCCTCTACCACATTCGGCACTCCACCCCTCCCCCACACGCTGTGCCTCCAGACCCCCTACACCACCCGCGGCTCCCACTCCTCCGCCCCTTCACCACCCACAGCACCTCCTGCCCCTCCACCACCAGCAGCACCTCCGGACCTCCTTCCCTATGCGCCGCACCACCCGTACCTGCCCCTCCCCTACCCATGGCGCCTGCGGACCCCTACCCCACCCCCGGCACTCCCGCCCCTTCCCATCCCACTGCACCTCCGGAACCCTTCACCCATCCACAACATCTCCACACCTGCCCCTCTCCCACCCATGGCACCCCCTCCCCCACATGCAGTGCCTCCGGACCCCTCCCCAATCTGCATCCCACACTCCTCTGCCCCTCCCCCACCCGCAGCACCTCCCGACTCTTCCCCATCCGGGCCCCACCCCCACTTTTGCCCCCCCTCCACCTGCAGCATCTACAGACACCATCCGCATTCCCCCCCGCACTCGCTACATTCTGTACATGGTGCCCTGCAGGTGCTATTCACGCCGTCGCAAGGGGCTGCGCACGCTCTTTCATTGTGCAATATTTAACCACTAACAAAGGAATGCAGGTAATACTCCATATAATACAAATATTGAAACCCAGAAAGGCATGCAAGGGTTAAGGGGGCGTAGCCCCTTGCGACGGTGTGAAGAGCGCCCGTAGGGCGCGATGAAGCACCTAGTGTTTTATATTTAGGTTATCTATGTGCAATGTTTCAAAAACAGTGGTTGTAATGTTAGAGGCTGGAGTAGTGAAAAGTGGTTTGGAAACCACTTACATGTGTAATGTCATTATTACAGAATGTAATATTTTTTTATAAAAAAAACACACTATTTGTTCAATTTGAGTTTGTATTTGTACCGTGACACAACACTGCAGTGTAATTTTTAAATTTTTAATTTTTTTTTTTGTTTGGCTCATATAGTGGTAATGTATGTTTGGAGTGCCACATCAGAGCGAAATTTATATATTGCATCTGTAATATTTTTCCTTTCATTACAAAATGAAGATGTGTGTGTTTGTGGTTGTTAATTTATGTATTTTTACTTGTGGCCTATATAAGTGTCATGTACATGTTTTCCTGTGTTGAGCTTTCCATAGTGCATATGGCTATTGGACAATGTTTATTGTTTTATGTAGTGTTTTTTTGTTTCCGGTCCTTATGTTTTTCAGAAAAATAAAGCAAGCATTTCTTAAAGAATACATGTTTATAAGCATAATGGGTAGATGTATCAACAATAGCATGAATACATGAGTGGTTTTTTTTTTCTTACAGTGTTTGAAAAAAACAGTACTTCTCGTCCTCCAGTAACTCCCAGCACATCTGATGATGATGACGCTGCGGAAGCAGGTAAAGTGTCCATTGTAGTATAGGGAATGTTTGTAAAGGAATGGGCATAACAAAATTTCACTTTCATTAATAGGTCCATCAAAAGAAGTCTGGAGCAGCAGAAGTGGGACTTCTGTAAGACATCACCACAAAAAACCTGTGGCAGCAAAGAAAGCAAGGTCTGATGTCCAGGGCCAACCACAGCAGGCTACCCCGCCACGAAGATTATCGACAGTATGTTCGGTCCCCCCACTCCAAATTTTGGACACACCTCCAAGACGTCATCCAAACTCCCCTCATCTTGATTGTGAGTATCAAACTGAAATAAATGTAAACAATTTTAGATCATAATCAAACTTTTTCTTAACTGCATTAAGTCAAAACACATCAAAAACTTATATACTTACCGAAGTAAGTAAAACATGAAATGGAATCCAAGCAAAATGGCCTTGTCCACATCCAGTAAAGATATGTATGTCCACTTGAGCCATACAGTAGCACATTGTGTGTAAGATGCTGCAACAGAAACTCATGTTTAATGTTTGCAAATAGTAAGGTTGTTTATCAAATTTTCACATGTGTGTTTGAGCTCACATTGCCAAATACATATAAAAACATTACTATGTTTGTTTTAGAAAAGCTATAAGGTAACACATTATGGATTACAATGTGTTTTTTTGTGGAGTATGTCTGATCTACAATAAAACTAAAGTGTTTGCTTTCACAATTAAGTAACCAGACACATTTGCCACAAACAGCTATATGTATGTATTTAAGTTATGAGTGATGATGGGACTAGGCAGAATATCTGAAAGCAACAGTGAATGACATGTGTTCCATGTGTAGTGATTTGTTTTCATTTATCAAACATATGGATAGCTAACGGCAAATTTCAGCATCTAGTCCTGGTAACAGCATCCCTCCGCAACAACAGCAACACAGTGACATGGAGGAGACAATCATCTTAGAAATGCAGCCATTAAGCCAAGGAATCAGCCCCCCAGCACCTGTGAGTACACCACCACAGCAAAGCACACCACAACACAGCCCAACAACACCAGTAACAGAAGGCCCTGATCAGGTGTTTTGGACCATTTGGGCTAGACAGCAGCCACTAATGAAGATTGCCTGCATAGGCAGACACAACTGTTTGCAAGCCTACCATGTCACCTCAGAAGAATAACCAGAAATATGAGTAGACAAAATGAACAAACAACC
The DNA here is from genome assembly GCF_028390025.1 of Pseudophryne corroboree. Lineage (NCBI taxonomy): Eukaryota > Metazoa > Chordata > Amphibia > Anura > Myobatrachidae > Pseudophryne > Pseudophryne corroboree. The sequence continues at coordinate 31,250,251 of NC_086445.1, read as the reverse complement.
TGAATTGGCAATACCATGGAACTCATGCGTACAGACATTACACAGGTCATGGGCAACTTACAGCGCATAATGGAAGCACAGCACAGACTAATGGAAGAACAGCACAGACAACAGCAAAGTTATATGAACATTGGAGGTCATTCCGAGTTGTTCGCTCGCAAGGCGATTTTAGCAGAGTTGCTCACGCTAAGCAGCCGCCTACTGGGAGTGAATCTTAGCTTCTTAAAATTGCGAACGATGTATTCGCAATATTGCGATTACAAACTTCTTAGCAGTTTCAGAGTAGCTCCAGACTTACTCGGCATCTGCGATCAGTTCAGTGCTTGTCGTTCCTGGTTTGACGTCACAAACACTCCCAGCGTTCGCCCAGACACTCCCCCGTTTCTCCAGCCACTCCCGCGTTTTTTCCGGAAACGGTAGTGTTTTTTCCCACACGCCCATAAAACGGCCAGTTTCCGCCCATAAACACCCATTTCCTGTCAATCACATTACGATCGCCGGAGCGAAGAAAAAGCCGTGAGTAAAAATACTACCTTCATAGCAAAATTACTTGGCGCAGTCGCAGTGCGGTCATTGTGCATGCGCACTAAGCGGAAAATCACTGCGATGCGATGAAATTTACCGAGCGAACGACTCGGAATGAGGGACATTTTTCAAAACAATCAAAAGATTCATGAAAGTTTATTCCGAATTGTAGACAATCAAAATGCTGCTACACGTGAACTCAATGCCACTCTCACTAACCTGAATGAAACACTCAGATCCATGCACCTGTTAGGGTCTCCTGCCCTGTGCTGCCACGTCGTCATGGCAACCGGGAGACAAGTGCTAGCGGAGTAACCTGAGCGCAGCTGATACTCCGGTTCGGGTCTTTTGCTGTGCAGTGGCTACAGGCTCTGTGCACGGCAGGGGATCTGGTGCTGGTTTTTGTGCTCACAGTCTGTGAGGTCTGAGTGGGGCGTGGACAGCACCTGCTTTATAAACCCTCTTCTCAGGTTAAGCAGATGCTGCTGAATCTTTGTTGGTTAGTTAGTTCCTGAAAGTTAGCCAGTACTGTGTAGCTTTGTATTTGTTGTTGCTTACTGCAAATAGGCCTGGGGATTTGGTACTACACTCTGCCAATCCAGACCTAGCAGTAAGACTGGAGTCAGTCGTTTAACTTGCTGGGGTTCTTTTGCTACTCTGTGAACTTAGCAAGTTTGCGGCTGTATTCTCAGACTTGCCTGCCTAAATCCTTTCTCATTGTGCAAAGTGTTCAGGTGTCAGTTTAGTGGCAGTAAACTGAACCTGTGCACTGCAAGTGAGGATTAGGATTGTGGAGACTCTCCTTGTGTCTATCATTCCATCTCTGACCAAGGAGTTTACTGCCACACCCGTTGGTAACCCTTTAGGGTTTTGCTGTTGCCCTTAGCAACAGCATTTCGGGTTCTCTACGTATTAAAACACAACATCTTGCTTTTTCCATCTGAGCAATCCTAATACTACGGAGACACCCAGTTTCTTAGCCTCTGGGCTTCTCTGTTCACTTTGTGTTTATTTTGTTACCCTATCACCCTCTGTGTACGTAATGTCATATTCCGCAGTCTGTCTGTGAGTTCATTTGTTTTGCATCCCTATCCGTTCAGACACCAGTACATTCCTGCAGGCACTGATGTGCATAACAGTTCAGACACCAGTACATTCCTGCAGGCACTGGTGTGCATAACAGTTCAGACACCAGTACATTCCTGCAGGCACTGGTGTGCATAACATATTCAGCAGCCCAATACTCCTGTTGAAATTTTGTGGGAATATGGAGCATACCCCTCAAAATACGTTGCAACAGGTGGTCGACCAGGTGCAGGTCCTGACTCGACAATTTAATGATTTATCCTTTAAAATGCACACCTCCCAGGCCGCTGGCGGAGCTCCCGCAGCAGCAGCACCTTCAGGGGTTAAGGAGCCGAAAGTAAATCTCCCAGATCGTTTTTCTGGAGATCGCTCGCAGTTCTTTTGTTTCAAGGAGAGCTGCAAGCTATACTTCCGGCTTAGGCCTCAGTCTTCTGGGTCGGAGATTCAGCGGGTGGGCATAGTGATTTCCTTGCTACAAGGAGACCCACAGGTCTGGGCATATGGGTTGCAGCCTGACTGTCCGTCGCTTAAAAGTGTTGATGCTTTTTTTACGGCACTGGGCATGTTGTATGATGACCCTGACAAGACGGCCTCAGCCGAGGCTCAGATTTCGATCCTTAAGCAAGGGCGAAGGCCAGTTGAGGTTTACTGTACGGAGTTTCAGAGGTTGGCCCATGATACCCAGTGGAATGACCCAGCCCTGAGACACCAGTACCGAAGAGGTCTTTCTAACCAGATAAAAGACCAACTGGTACAATATCCCTTGCCTGATAGCTTGGATCAGCTCATGCAGTTATCCATCCGGGTGGATAGACGGCTGAGAGAGCGTAGGCTTGAAAGGGAGACCGAGGTTTCCTTCTTTCCCAAGGGAATCTCAGACTCTGAGGAATTTTCCGAGGAGCCTATGCAGATTGGGGCTACCCGCCTCTCCTCGCGTGAGAAGACGCGGAGGAGACAGCAGGGGTTGTGTTTGTACTGTGGGAATAAAGGTCATGTGGTAGTATCATGCCCAGAAAAGCCGGAAAACTTCAGGGCCTGAGGGTGATGGGAAATATCCTGTCAGACCAGAAGTCAGAATTTCCCAAGAAGACTTTTATCATTCCGGTGACCTTGAAGATCCTTGGTCAAACTGTCAAGACTGAGGCCTTTGTGGACAGTGGGGCCGACGGGGTTTTTATGGACCGCCAATTCGCCCTGAAACACTCTGTTCCCTTAGTACCCTTGGCATTGGAAATTGAGATTTGTGGGTTAAACGGGGAACCATTATCCCAAGGTAAAATTACCTCTTGCACTAGCCAGATTTCTTTGTTTATTGGAGCCACACACTGAAAAATTGTCCTTTTATGTGACTGTCTGTACTTTTGCCCCATTGGTGTTGGGGTTACCCTGGTTAAGGGCCCACAATCCTCAATTTGACTGGGTCTCTGGGGAGATTCTTAGTTGGGGTACTGATTGTTTCAGGAGTTGCTTGAGCCTTCCAGTCAGGCTCTCGCAGTTAAGTTTGCCAGGATTGCCAGGGTGTTATGCAGATTTTGCGGACGTGTTCTCCAAAAAAGTTGCAGAGGTACTACCTCCCCATCGCCCCTATGACTGTGCCATTGATTTGTTGCCGAATGCTAAGCTTCCCAAGAGCAGGTTGTACTCCCTGTCACGTCCTGAGACTCAGGCTATGGCAGAGTACATTCAGGAGAACTTGGCTAAGGGATTTATCAGACCTTCACAGTCTCCAGTTGGGTCGGGGTTCTTCTTCGTGGGTAAAAAGGACGGTTCGTTGCAACCCTGCATCGACTTCAGGGAATTGAACCGTATCACGATTAAAAACTCATACCCACTGCCTCTCATTTCGGTCTTGTTTGACCAGCTTCGTACTGCCACCATTTTTTCTAAGATTGACCTATGCGGGGCGTACAATCTAATCCGAATAAGAGAGGGGGATGAATGGAAGACTGCCTTTAATACCCACTCAGGGCATTATGAATATTTGGTGATGCCTTTTGGGCTCTGTAATGCCCCGGCAGTCTTCCAGGATTTCATGAACGATGTACTCAGGGAATATTTGGATAGATTCTTAGTTGTATACTTAGATGACATCCTAATCTTCTCCCATTCCCTGGAGGAACATCGGAAGCATGTACGCTTAGTCCTCCAGAAACTCAGAGACCACCGGCTTGGGGCGAAGCTGGAGAAGTGCGAATTTGAAGTTCAGCAAATCGCATTTCTAGGATATATTATCTCCCCAGAAGGTTTCCAAATGGAGGGTTCCTAGGTACAGGCTGTCCTGGATTGGGTGCAGCCCACTAGTTTGAAGGCGCTTCAGCGTTTCCTGGGCTTTGCAAATTTTTATAGACGATTTATCGCTGGATTTTCGTCTATAGTGGCGCCCTTGGTGGCACTCACTAAGAAAGGGGCGGATGTTGCTCACTGGTCTTGTGAGGCTAAAGCGGCTTTTGCCCGTATCAAAAGGGCATTTGTCTCGGCCAAGGTGCTGCGACACCCAGATCCAGAGCGTCCTTTTGTGGTGGAGGTGGATGCCTCTGAGATGGGTATTGGGGCAGTGCTCTCTCAGATGGGAGTGTCTGATAATCGCCTTCATCCCTGTGCTTACTTTTCCCGTAAATTTTCGCCTGCCGAGATGAATTATGACGTGGGTAACCGGGAATTGTTGGCTATTAAGGATGCACTCGAGGAGTGGAGACACTGGCTTGAGGGCGCTAAGTTTGTGGTCTCAATTCTCACCGACCATAAGAATTTGGCATATTTAGAGTCAGCGAAGCGTCTCAATGCCAGGCAGGCACGATGGGCTTTGTTTTTTGCTCGCTTTAATTTTTTGATAACATATCGCCCTGGGTCAAAAAACATCAAGGCTGATGCGCTCTCGCAGAGTTTTGCTCCAATCCAGGAGACCACCGAGGAGCCGTTGCCCATTGTGTCCCCATCATGTATTAAAGTGGGCATTACCCAGGACCTCTTGTCATTAGTCCTTAGAGCACAGGAGCAGGCTCCTCCAGACCTTCCGGTAGGTCTTTTGTTTGTGCCTCCTAGGTTAAGACAGCGAGTGTTCCTGGAATTCCATGCCAAGAAGTCGTCAGGTCACCCGGGTATTGCCAGAACTCGGGAGTTGCTATCTAGGGCGGTGTGGTGGCCCTCGGTGGCTAAGGATGTGGATCAGTGGGTTCGGGCATGTGACATCTGTGCCCGAAATAAGACTCCTAGAGGGGTTCCTGTTGGCCCATTACATCCACTCTCTATTCCATCTAAGCCATGGACCGCCATGTCAATGGATTTTGTGGTGGACTTGCCCAAATCCTCGGGGATGACAGCCATCTGGGTTGTCGTTGACAGGTTTTCGAAGGTGGCGCACTTCGTTCCACTGGTTGGGCTGCCATCGGCCAGACGCCTGTCTGAATTATTTATGCTGCATGTTGTGCGTCTCCACGGGTTGCCACTTGATGTGGTCTCTGACCGCAGATCCCTGTTTGTGGCCAAATTCTGGAGGGCATTTTGTTCCGATCTCCAGATTTCTGTCAGCTTGTCGTCAGGCTACCATCCGCAGTCTAATGGGCAGACTGAAAGGGTGAACCAGTCCTTGGAGCAGGTCCTCAGGTGTTATGTCTCCAAGTGTCAGACTGACTGGGTTGCTCATCTGTCCATGGCGGAGTTTGCCTATAACAACGCGGCTCACTCTGCTACAGGGATCTCTCCCTTCCTTTGTATATATGGGCATCATCCTAAGGCCAATTATTTTGACCCCCCTGGACTCCACGCCTGGTGGTTCCTCTGTGGTTTCGGTCCTTAGAGGTATTTGGAGGAAAGTGAAGAAAGCCCTTGTGTCTGTGTCATTAGTGACCAAAAGGGTTTTTGATAAGCGGAAAAGACCCTGCAGCTTCAAATTAGGAGACTTCGTCTGGTTGTCTACCAAGAATTTGAAGTTGAGACAGCCATCTCATAAGTTAGGCCCCCGGTTCATCGGCCCTTATAAGATCACCAGGGTTATCAATCCGGTGGCATTTCAGTTAGATCTGCCCCGTTCTTTGGGTATCAATAAAACATTTCATTGTTCCCTTTTAAAACGGGCGATTAGTAATCCTTCTTCCAGTGGAAGACCTTCCTCTCTTCTGATACGTGGCTAGAGGGAGTTTGTTGTTGAAAGGATTCTTGACTCCAAGATGGTTCGGGGTCGGCTGTCATTTTTGGTGCACTGGAAGGGGTATGGCCCGGAGGAGCGGTCGTGGGTGCGCAGTTGTGATCTTCATGCCCCCAGACTGATATGCTCTTTCTTCTCGCAGTTCCCCGATAAACCCGGTGGTAGGTGTTCTTTGACCCCTCGTCAGAGGGGGGGTACTGTTAGGGTCTCCTGCCCTGTGCTGCCACGTCGTCATGGCAACCGGGAGACAAGTGCTAGCGGAGTAACCTGAGCGCAGCTGATACTCCGGTTCGGGTCTTTTGCTGTGCAGTGGTTACAGGCTCTGTGCACGGCAGGGGATCCGGTGCTGGTTTTTGTGCTCACAGTCTGTGAGGTCTGAGTGGGGCGTTTACAGCACCTGCTTTATAAACCCTCTTCTCAGGTTAAGCAGATGCTGCTGAATCTTTGTTGGTTAGTTAGTTCCTGAAAGTTAGCCAGTACTGTGTAGCTTTGTATTTGTTGTTGCTTACTGAAATAGGCCCGGGGATTTGGTACTACACTCTGCCAATCCAGACCTAGCAGTAAGACTGGAGTCAGTCGTTTAACTTGCTGGGGTTCTTTTGCTACTCTGTGAACTTAGGAAGTTTGCGGCTGTATTCTCAGACTTGCCTGCCTAAATCCTTTCTCACTGTGCAAGGTGTTCAGGTGTCAGTTTAGTGGCAGTAAGCTGAACCTGTGCACTGCAAGTGAGGATTAGGATTGTGGAGACTCTCCTTGTGTCTATCATTCCATCTCTGACCAAGGAGTTTACTGCCACACCCGTTGGTAACCCTTTAGGGTTTTGCTGTTGCCCTTAGCAACAGCATTTGGGTTCTCTACGTATTAAAACACAACATCTTGCTTTTTCCATATGAGCATTCCTAATACTACGGAGACACCCAGTTTCTTAGCCTCTGGGCTTCTCTGTTCACTTTGTGTTTATTTTGTTACCCTATCACCTTCTGTGTACGTAATGTCATATTCCCCAGTCTGTCTGTGAGTTCATTTGTTTTGCATCCCTATCCGTTCAGACACCAGTACATCCCTGCAGGCACTGATGTGCATAACAGTTCAGACACCAGTACATTCCTGCAGGCACTGGTGTGCATAACAGCACCAACAGCAAACAAGCAGCAGTTCTGGTACGACTACTCCAAATATCACGCCAGTCTCATGACCACGAAGACGCTCCACCAGAGCATGACAACATGATAGTGCTAAAGGCAAAGGGCAGCACAAGCAGGCACCCAAAAAAATAACACAAAACAAACAAATTTTACATTTCTTAAAAGTAATTCAAAATAGTTAGTAGGTGTATGTTTGTCAAAATATATATAACACTTAGCTCCTTGACAATTTATACAACATAATTAATTATAAGTGGTACAAAAAACAGCATAAAATTTGTACGCACATTTATTCTTTACCATCTTTGTTTTCTTTTGGAGGAGGGAGATGTTGTTGGAGCTGCACATACATGTTAGCAGGAAGTAACCAGACCACTTGATTTTTTTTTAATCATTACTCTTTCTAGATTCCAATCATTCTCCTATCCTGCACACACAATCATTGCCAGGCAGCCACTTACATGTTAGCAGGAAGTAGCCAGACCACTTGATTATTTTCTAATCATTACTCTTTCTAGATTCCAATCATTCTCCTATCCTGCAGCCAATCCACATTACAATGTGATTGCTAACTATTTTACCTTTCTTCTCTATACAACATTACAAGAATAACACAATTGAGTTGCGTAAAAAGCTTTTAATACAGTATGTTGTCATTGAATTGAGATAATTAATTGCAAAAATGAATGTCATTATTGTTGGGCCATGTTTGTGTTAAAAATGAGTAATAATGTTATTACACATGATGCAGAAAACAAAACATAATACATTTTTAACCAAAAAAAAAATTAATGTGTATAATAATGTGTATATGTGGCAAACTGTGTATTAACTTACAAATCAGCAAGTTTACTGCAGCAAACATTACAAAATAAATTATTTTGGATGAGAGTAAGTTTGTGTCCCTTAAATATGATGAAGCATCACACATAGGGACACATGTACTCCTCAAGGCTAACATATTATATGTTGAGGACTGTTTATTTAGAACACAGGTTCTCATACTCGGCCCTCGGGACCCCACACAGTGCATGTTTTGCAGGTCTCCTCACAGAATCACAAGTGACATAATTAGTTCCACCTGTGAACCTTTTGAAATGTGTATGTGAGTAATTCATACACCTGTGCTTCTACTGGGTTACCTGCAAAACATGCACTGTGTGGGGTCCTGAGGGCCGAGTTGGAGAACCTGTGCATTAGGACGTTACACACAATCATAAAGTAAAATACTAAATAAATTACTATGTGGATAATATGTGCTTGTAATAAATTATCAGTGCAAGTTTACAAACACTTATCCAGACTTAATGCATGCCACTCATAATCTGTTGCTTTGATTTTTAAAATAAACACAATACACATGCGACATTAGTTTTGCATAAAGCGAGGGTATGTTTGTATGTCTCAAGGAGACAGACACATTCTGAGTAATGGTTTTTACAATAAAAATAGCCCAACATCTATTTATGGTTACACAACAAATGAAATAAGCAAACCAAACTTACCTTAGAAATAGCGAGTGATGAGCTCATGCCTAACCTGCCTCCCTACATCTGTACTCCAAGTATCACCAGATGTCTCTAATTCCTCTGCTTGCTGGCTGCTTTCTTCATCCTCCTCCTCCTCCTCAACATGTGGCAGATGTTGTTGCCAACACATGTTATGAAGAAAGCAGCAGCAGAATACAATTTGAGTCACCTTCGAGGGACTATACAACAAAAGGCCACCAGACTTATGCAGACACCAAAACCTAGATTTCAGCACACCAAAACATCTTTCTATCACATTCCGCGTGGACTTATGTGCATTATTGTAATTGTGTTCAGCAGGGGTATCAGGTCGGGACAATGGAGTTAGAAGCCAAGAGAAACAGCCATATCATCCATCACCTAAAAGACAGATATAGTAACGTGATTCATGTTAAGATACAGCAACACATAAGTAACACACTGTGGGGCAGATGTTTTAACCTGTAGAAGGCATAAGGAAGTGATAAACCAGTGATATGTGCAAGGTAATAAAGGCATCGGACAATCTGTTCCTAAATGTTCATTTACATATTGGAGCTGATTGGCTGGTGTCTTTATCACCTTGCACATATCACTGGTTTCTCACTTCCTTATGCCTTCTACAGGTTAATACATCTGCCCCTGTATTTGGACAAAGTATACGCAGGCCTACACATATCAAATTACATACCCAGCAGCCATCCATCTGGCATTTTGTCCGTCCTCAAACTTATCAAAGAGGGATGACTGAATGAGGATGAAGGAGTCATGGCAGCCCCCAGGGTAACCAGCAATAACACTCATTATTTTGAGATTTGCATCACAAACCACCTGCACATTTGTGGAGTGTTCTTGATGGTGATTAGTATATATGTGCTGCCTGCCCCTAGGTGGTCTTAGCTGAATGTGTGTGCAATCTATGCACATTGGGCATGCCAGCTAGCTCATAGAAATCTACCCTGACGGCATGCCACTGAGACTCCTGGGTAGGGAAGCAGATTGAGGTCTTGATGTGGGGCTGCAAAACAGTCAACACCTGTGTGTATATTTGAAAGAACAATAAACATGAGATTTTAGGACTGAACTGTCCACCGAGAAATTAAAACAAACAAAAAAAAGAAGAGGTAGTTAGGTATATATCACCTGTGTTAATATTTTCGAAAATAAGGGCTGTGAGATTCCTATGACATCCCCAGACACAGCCTGAAAGCTACCAGTAGCCATAAAGTGCAACACAGCCAAGGCCTGAGACAGAGCGAGAGCGTGCTGTCTCAGGGTCTAGGCCCAGTTTGACAAGGTCATACAGATGGAAAATGTTGTTACGATTTAGACGGTACATCTGTATGACCATATCATCGAACAGTGCGTTCAAGTTTAAACGCCCCCTAAAAAAAGAGGCCTGCGCAGCCTCCGCAGAACCTGTACAACCTGCTGACCATGTTCAGTTTGTTTGCCCTGGTTACTTACAGGCTGATGTCTGAGTCTGAGGAATCCCACTGCACACAAAATATCACTTGTCCACAGTCCTGTTGCCATTTCTGAGTGTAGGTGGATTGAATTGGGCCTAACATCCTTTTATAGGCATCCGTATTCAGGTGTGATTGATTTTTGAGTTGCAACACATGTAAACATGCCTGAAAAAAGCAGGTCTATTTTTTTGCCACTTTTTTTAACGATTAGCGAAAAAATACGACCGCATTTGAGCACTCAGAGACTAACACCCAAATACGAATGGGGTGTGATTCGTTTTATCGACAGTGCCTAAGTCGACAATGTTTAGGTCAACCACTATAGGTCAACAGTCACTAGGTCGACATGGATGGAAGGTCGACAGGGTTTCTAGGTCGACATGTGCTAGGTCGACAGGTCTAAAGGTCGACATGAGGTTTTGTTTTTGTTTTTGTCGTTTTCTTCGTAAAGTGACCGGGATCCCAAATTAGCGCACCGCGTCCCCTCGCATGGCTCGCTTCGCTCGCCATGCTTCGGGCATGGTGCCTTCGCTTCGCTACCGCTTCGCTCGGCACACTTTACCGTTCCAATCATAGTCCACATGGATCGTTAAGTATGAAAAAAAAACAAAAAAAAACAAAAAAAAAAAACTCATGTCGACCTTTAGACCTGTCGACCTAGCACATGTCGACCTAGAAACCCTGTCGACCTTCCATCCATGTTGACCTAGTGACTGTCGACCTATAGTGGTCGACCTAAACATTGTCGACCTAGGCACTGTCGATCTTCAGACCGGATCCCATACGAATGAATAGTGAATTCCCGTATTATATGAAATATCAGCCGCGTTTGACCGATGGTCTATTCATTCGTATTTCTGAACTTTGCAAATCAAACCATTACGAATAGTCCAAACACTGACGAGATTGGTGCTTAGTGAATTTCCGGATTGGGACTTAGAAAAAAAAACACAAATCGGGCAAACTAGGATTTTTAGTAAATATAGGCCCCTGTCTTTAAAATCAAGAAGATAGGACTAGTGATGTGCACCGGAAATTTTTCGGGTTTTGTGTTTTGGCTTTGGATTCGGTTCAACAGCTGTGTTTTGGATTCGGACGCGTTTTGGCAAAACCTCCCTGAAAATGTTTTGTCGGTTTCAGGTGTGTTTTGAATTCGGGGTGTTTTTTTACAAAAACCCCTCAAAAACAGCTTAAATCATATAATTTGGGGGTACTTTTGATCCCATAGTATTATTAACCTCAATAACCATAATTTCCACTCATTTCCAGTCTATTCTAAACACCTCACACCTCACAATACTATTTTTAGTCCTATAATTTGCACCAAGGTCGCTGGATGGCTAAGCTAAGCGACCCAAGTGGCCGACACAAACACCTGGCCCATCTAGGAGTGTCACTGCAGTGTCAGACAGGATGGCAGATTTAAAAAATAGTCCCCAAACAGCACATGATGCAAAGAAAAAAAGAGGTGCACCAAGGTCGATGGATGGCTAAGCTATGCGACCCAAGTGGCCGACACAAACACCTGGCCCATCTAGGAGTGGAACTGCAGTATCAGACAGGATGGCAGATTTAAAAAAAATTGTCCCCAAACAGCACACGGTGCAAAGAAAAAAAGAGGTGCACCAAGGTCGCTGAATGGCTAAGCTAAGCGACTCAAGAGGCCGACACAAACACCTGGCCCATCTAGGAGTGGCACTGCAGTGTCAGACAGGATGGCAGATTTAAAAAATAGGCCCCAAACAGCACATGATGCAAAGAAAAAAAGAGGTGCACCAAGGTCGCTGGATGGCTAAGCTAAGCGACCCAAGTGGCTGACACAAACACCTGGCCCATCTAGGAGTGGCACTGCAGTGTCAGACAGGATGGCCGATTTAAAAAATAGGCCCCAAACAGCACATGATGCAAAGAAAAAAAGAGGTGCACCAAGGTCGCTGGATGGCTAAGCTAAGCGATCCAAGTGGCCGACACAAACACCTGGCCCATCTAGGAGTGGCAATGCAGTGTCAGACAGGATGGCACTTAAAAAAATATACCTCAAACAGCACATGATGCTAAGAAAAAAAGAGGTGCATCAAGGTCGCTGGATGGCTAAGCTAAGCGACCCAAGTGGCCGACACAAACACCTGGCCCATCTAGGAGTGGCACTGTAGTTTTCTAGCGAGAGGATGAGTGCTTCCATCCTCATGTGAATCTGAACCACTAGCCATGAACATAGGCCAGGTCCTCAGCCATTCCTTGCCACTCTGTGTCGTGAATGGCATATTGGCAAGTTTACGCTTCTCATCAGACGCTTTTAATTTTGCTTTTTGGGTCATTTTACTGAACTCTTGTAGTATACTTGACGACACAGAGGTAGAGCAGTGGACTACTGTACCATGCAGCTATGTATATACTGGCGGTCAGCAAAATTCTGCACTGTCCTCCTACTATATACTGCGCACAACTAAAATGCAGCACAGGTATGGATGCATAGTATACTTCACAACACAGAGGTAGAGCAGTGGACTACTGTACCGTACTGCTATATATATATATTGGTGGTCAGCAAAATTCTGCACTGTCCTCCTACTATATACTGCACACAACTAAAATGCAGCACAGGTATGGATGCATAGTATACTTGACGACATAGAGGTAGAGCAGTGGACTACTGTACCCTACTGCTTTATATATACTGGTGGTCAGCAAAATTCTTCACTGTCCTCCTTCTATATACTGCGCACAACTAAAATGCAGCACAGGTATGGATGCATAGTATACTTGACGACTCAGAGGTAGAGCAGTGGACTACTGTACCATACTGCTATATATATACTGGTGGTCAGCAAAATTCTGCACTGTCCTCCTACTATATACTGTGCACAACTAAAATGCAGCACAGGTATGGATGCATAGTATACTTGACGACACAGAGGTAGAGCAGTGGACTACTTTACCGTACTGCTATATATATATATATACTGGTGGTCAGCAAAATTCTGCACTGTCCTCCTACTATATACTGCGCACAACTAAAATGCAGCACAGGTATGGATGCATAGTATACTTGACGACATAGAGGTAGAGCAGTGGACTACTGTACCCTACTGCTATATAGATACTGGTGGTCAGCAAAATTCTTCACCGTCCTCCTTCTATATACTGCGCACAACTAAAATGCAGCACAGGTATGGATGCATAGTATAATTGACGACTCAGAGGTAGAGCAGTGGACTACTGTACCATACTGCTATATATATACTGGTGGTCAGCAAAATTCTGCACTGTCCTCCTACTATATACTGTGCACAACTAAAATGCAGCACAGGTATGGATGCATAGTATACTTGACGACACAGAGGTAGAGCAGTGGACTACTTTACCGTACTGCTATATATATATATACTGGTGGTCAGCAAAATTCTGCACTGTCCTCCTACTATATACTGCGCACAACTAAAATGCAGCACAGGTATGGATGCATAGTATACTTGACGACACAGAGGTAGAGCAGTGGACTACTTTACCGTACTGCTATATATATATATACTGGTGGTCAGCAAAATTCTGCACTGTCCTCCTACTATATACTGCGCACAACTAAAACGCAGCACAGGTATGGATGCATAGTATACTTGACGACACAGAGTGAGAGCAGTGGACTACTGTACCGTACTGCTATATATATATATATATATATATATATATAAATATACTGGTGGTCAGCAAAATTCTGCACTGTTCAACTACCATATACTGCGCACAACTAAAATGCAGCACTGGTATGGATGCATAGTATAATTGATGACACAGAGGTATAGCAGTGGACTACTGTACCATAATGCTATATATATATATATAGATATATATATATATATATACATACTGGTGGTCAGCAAAATTCTGCACTGTCCTCCTACTATATACTGCGCACAACTACAATGCAGCACAGGTATGCATGCATAGTATACTTGACGACACAGAGGGAGAGCAATGGACTACTGTACCGTACTGCTATATATATTCTGGTGGTCAGCAAAATTCTGCACTGTCCTCCTACTATATACTGTGCACAACTAAAATGCAGCACAGGTATGGATGCATAGTATACTTGACGACACAGAGGTAGAGCAGTGGACTACTTTACCGTACTGCTATATATATATACTGGTGGTCAGCAAAATTCTGCACTGTCCTCCTACTATATACTGCGCACAACTAAAATGCAGCACAGGTATGGATGCATAGTATACTTGACGACACAGAGGTAGAGCAGTGGACTACTTTACCGTACTGCTATATATATATACTGGTGGTCAGCAAAATTCTGCACTGTCCTCCTACTATTTACTGCGCACCACTACAATGCAGCACAGGTATGCATGCATAGTATACTTGATGACACAGAGGTAGAGCAGTGGACTACTGTAACATAATGCTATATATATATATATATATATATATATATACTGGTGGTCAGCAAAATTCTGCACTGTCCTCCTACTATATACTGCGCACAACTACAATGCAGCACAGGTATGCATGCATAGTACACTTGACGACACAGAGGGAGAGCAATGGACTACTGTACCGTACTGCTATATATATTCTGGTGGTCAGCAAAATTCTGCACTGTCCTCCTACTATATACTGCGCACAACTAAAATGCAGCACAGGTCTGGATGCATAGTATACTTGACGACACAGAGGTAGAGCAGTGGACTACTGTACCATACTGCTATATAGATACTGGTGGCCAGCAAAATTCTGCACTGTCCTCCTACTATATACTGCGCACAACTAAAATGCAGCACAGGTCTGGATGCATAGTATACTTCACAACACAGAGGTAGAGCTGTGGACTACTGTACCATACTGCTATATATATACTGGTGGTCAGTAAAATTCTGCACTGTCCTCCTACTATATACTGTGCACAACTAAAATGCAGCACAGGTATGGATGCATAGTATACTTGATGACACAGAGGTAGAGCAGTGGACTACTTGACCGTATCGCTATATATATATACTGGTGGTCAGCAAAATTCTGCACTGTTCTACTACTATATACTGCGCACAACTAAAATGCAGCACAGGTATGGATGCATAGTATACTTGACGACACAGAGGTAGAGCAGTGGACTACTGTACCGTACTGCTATATATATATATATATATATATATATATACTGGTGGTCAGCAAAATTATGCACTGTTCTACTACTATATCCTGCGTACAACTAAAATGCAGCACAGGTATGGATGCATAGTATACTTGACGACACAGAGGGAGAGCAATGGACTACTGTACCGTACTGCTATATATATTCTGGTGGTCAGCAAAATTCTGCACTGTCCTCCTACTATATACGGCGCACAACTACAATGCAGCACAGGTATGCATGCATAGTATACTTGACGACACAGAGTGAGAGCAATGGACTATTGTACCGTACTGCTATATATATTCTGGTGGTCAGCAAAATTCTGCACTGTCCTCCTACTATATACTGCGCACAACTAAAATGCAGCACAGGTATGGATGAATAGTATACTTGACGACACAGAGGGAGAGCAGTGGACTACTGTACCGTACTGCTATATATATATATATATATATATATATATATATATATATATATACTGGTGGTGGTCAGCAAAATTCTGCACTGTTCTACTACTATATACTGCGCACAACTAAAATGCAGCACAGGTATGGATGCATAGTATACTTGATGACACAGAGGTAGAGCAGTGGACTACTGTATCATAATGCTATATATATATATATATATATATATATATACTGGTGGTCAGCAAAATTCTGTACTGTCCTCCTACTATATACTGCGCACAACTACAATGCAGCACAGGTATGCATGCATAGTATACTTGACGACACAGAGGGAGAGCAATGGACTACTGTACCGTACTGCTATATATATTCTGGTGGTCAGCAAAATTCTGCACTGTCCTCCTACTATATACTGCGCACAACTAAAATGCAGCACAGGTATGGATGCATAGTATACTTGACGACACAGAGGTAAAGCAGTGGACTACTGTACCGTACTGCTATATATATGTATATATATATATATATATATATATATATATATATATACTGGTGGTCAGCAAAATTCTGCACTGTCCTCCTACTATATACTGCGAACAACTAAAATGCAGCACAGGTATGGATGTATAGTATACTTGACGACATCGAGGTAGAGCAGTGGACTACTGTACCCTACTGCTATATAGATACTGGTGGTCAGCAAAATTCTTCACCGTCCTCCTTCTATATACTGCACACAACTAAAATGCAGCACAGGTATGGATGCATAGTATACTTGACGACTCAGAGGTAGAGCAGTGGACTACTGTACCATACTGCTATATATATATACTGGTGGTCAGCAAAATTCTGCACTGTCCTCCTACTATATACTGTGCACAATTAAAATGCAGCACAGGTATGGATGCATAGTATACTTGACGACACAGAGGTAGAGCAGTGGACTACTTTACTGTACTGCTATATATATATATATATACTGGTGGTCAGCAAAATTCTGCACTGTCCTCCTACTATATACTGCGCACAACTAAAATGCAGCACAGGTATGGAATAATAGTATACTTGACGACACAGAGGGAGAGCAGTGGACTACTTTATCGAACTGCTATATATATATATATATATATATATACTGGTGGTCAGCAAAATTCTGCACTGTCCTCCTACTATATACTGCGCACAACTACAATGCAGCACAGGTATGCATGCATAGTATACTTGACGACACAGAGGGAGAGCAATGGACTACTGTACCGTACTGCTATATATATACTGGTGGTCAGCAAAATTCTGCACTGTCCTCCTACTATATACTGCGCACAACTAAAATGCAGCACAGGTCTGGATGCATAGTATACTTGACAACACAGAGGTAGAGCTGTGGACTACTGTACCATACTGCTATATATATACTGGTGGTCAGTAAAATTCTGCACTGTCCTCCTACTATATACTGTGCACAACTAAAATGCAGCACAGGTATGGATGCATAGTATACTTGATGACACAGAGGTAGAGCAGTGGACTACTTGACCGTATCGCTATATATATATATATATATACTGGTGGTCAGCAAAATTCTGCACTGTTCTACTACTATATCCTGCGTACAACTAAAATGCAGCACAGGTATGGATGCATAGTATACTTGACGACACAGAGGGAGAGCAATGGGCTACTGTACCGTACTGCTATATATATTCTGGTGGTCAGCAAAATTCTGCACTGTCCTCCTACTATATACTGCGCACAACTACAATGCAGCACAGGTATGCATGCATAGTATACTTGACGAGACAGAGGGAGAGCAATGGACTACTGTACCGTACTGCTATATATATTCTGGTGGTCAGCAAAATTCTGCACTGTCCTCCTACTATATACTGCGCACAACTAAAATGCAGCACAGGTCTGGATGCATAGTATACTTGACAACACAGAGGGAGAGCAGTGGACTACTGTACCATACTGCTATATATATACTGGTGGCCAGCAAAATTATGCACTGTCCTCCTTCTATATACTGCGCACAACTAAAATGCAGCACAGGTATGGATGCATAGTATTCTTGATGACACAGAGGTAGAGCAGTGGACTACTGTACCGTACTGCTATATATATACTGGTGGTCAGCAAAATTCTGCACTGTCCTCCTACTACATACTGCGCACAACTAAAATGCAGCACAGGTCTGGATGCATATTATACATGACGACACAGAGATAGAGCAGTGGACTACTGTACCATACTGCTATATATATATACTGGTGGTCAGCAAAATTCTTCACCGTCCTCCTTCTATATACTGCGCACAACTAAAATGCAGCACAGGTATGGATGCATAGTATACTTGACGACACAGAGGTAGAGCATTGGAAAACTGTACTATACTGCTATATATATACTGGTGGTCAGCAACATTCTGCACTGTCATCCTACTATATACTGCGCACAACTAAAATGCAGCACAGGTATGGATGCATAGTATACTTGACGACACAGAGGTAGAGCAGTGGACTACTCTACTTTACTGCTATATATATACTGGTGGTCAGCAAAATTCTGCACTGTCCTCCTACAATATACTGCGCACAACTAAAATGCAGCACAGGTATGGATGCATAGTATACTTGACGACACAGAGGTAGAGCAGTGGACTACTGTACCGTACTGCTATATATATACTGGGGGTCACAGCAAAATTTTTCACTGTCCTCCTACTATATACTACAATGCAGCACAGATATGGAGCGTTTTTCAGGCAGAGAACGTAGATATTTTCTGCACTCTGAGCACAAATATTTGCAAGCACACTGAGCACAGATATTTGCAGTACACTGAGCACAGATATTTTCAGCACACTGAACACAGAAACTGAGAGAACGCAACCACATCCTCTCACTATCACCTCCAATGCACGAGTGAAAATGGCGGCGACGCGCGACTCCTTATATAGAATACGAATCTCGCGAGAATACGACAGCGGGATGATGACTTTCGGGCGCGCTCGGGTTAACTGAGCAAGGCGGGAAGATCTGAGGCTGCCTCGGAACTGTGTAAAATGGGTGAAGTTCGGATCCCGTGGAACCGAACCCGCTCATGACTAGATAGGACACATCATTGTAATGTAACCTCTGCTTTTTATCTGAGTGTATACTATTATGTGATGCAGTGCTGCCTCTGACAGTTTTGTGCAGGGGAATTTGTTTAGCAGGAAAATGAAAATGCAGATGCACACTGTAAGCACAATGTTCACCACCATGTCAAGGTGGGGCCCTAACATATCTAATATACTAACATATTATATGAATTAATTAAGGTTTTACAGTAATAGCGCCCCCTAAAAAGGGTTGCTAAAAAGTGTCTATAAGCAGTGGTTGACAACCCTGACCCAAGCCAACCTAGAAGAATCTGCTTTTCATATGGACATCATGGGAATGACAGGTTGGCACAATATGCCGGAATATAAAGCACACGCTGCATAAACTAATTCTAACTCAGTCATTGCCTCTTATGAAGAATTACAAATCATATTATTATTATTATTATTATTATTATATTATTTGAGTGTACATTATCTAGAAACTATACTTTTATTTATAATGGTGCATTATAACACTTAGTAAAAGTTTTGTGAGAACTCGCTGAGGGAATTGGGAATACCCTTGTCACATAATATCTATCACCTGTCACGCGTCGGCAACATTAAACATGAAATATTTCATAGCAAGATGTCAGGAAACACTGGAGATCAGGAACGTAGCCCTATGGAATAGCGCAGCAGAGGTGAATGTAATGAGACAGGTTACTCTATAGAGTCAGGGAGGTATAAATATGGCATTAGAAGACAGATAGGAATAACATAGAAGTTACAGTGACTGAATCTGAATCACTGATCTACATCTGTATGCTGGGACTACGCTGCTAGAGAACAGTTATACCTCTATCTGTATGCTGGGTCTGTTCTGCTAGACACCAATTATACCTCCATCTGTATGCTGGGACTACGCTGAAAAACACCAGTAATATCTCCATCTATATGGCGGACTACGGTTTCTATACAACCGTTATACCATCTGTATGCTAAGACTACACTGCTATACTTCTACCTGTATGCTGAGACTATGCTGCTAAGAAACAGTTATAGCTCCATCGACATGCTGGGGCTACTTCACTAAATAAGAGCTGTACAGTGAGTATGAATTTGTTGACAATCAAAATAATAATTGAAATTCATGTCTGTAGGACTAGTCAGGGCCGGTGCAAGGTGCATGGTTTCTCGACACCCTAGGCAAAACTTCATCCCCCCATCCTTCCCACTATCCAGCGCCTCAGGTGAAAGTGTGGACGTAGCATCTTAGAAGTTCATAGAATTGCATTACATTTAATTAGGATGCATCTTTCAGAGTTATTCTTCATTTTGTGATAAGCAGACTCAGGGCTGCCCCCCCCCCCGAGATCCTGGCGCCCTAGGCAGCTGCCTAATGGTAGAGCCGGCCCTGGGACTAGTTGTAGAAGTGACGGGGAACTGATAGGAACATGTATAATTTTTTGTACGAAATTAGACATTTTGGATTCTGTTTTTGTTTGACAAAATGTTACCATTACTAACCCAAAGCTACTGGTTGATATAAATCTTCAGATGCTTATCAGATGCTTATTTTGTTCATTTTTAAAATGATCTTACTGATTTCTTCCTGTAAAGGCCCCCATCCACTAGTCAGATTTGGGCAGTTTTCTTCAGATTTCGACACATCTGACCGTCATATCTGAAGAAAATTGTCACATCGGATGGCTCTTCCGATCCGCTGCGCACTCCCGTGTCAGATATATCTGAACTACAGATCTCTGAGGCTGCCCCAACTATTTATCTGAATCTGAAGAAAACAGGTGCACATCGGATTGTTTTTTTTTACTTCAGATGTATCTGATCAGATTCATCTGAAGCGTCACTTGACTGGCATCTCCCTAGCCACTCCCACCCACCAAGAGGGGGAACAGCAGCAGCATCAGATCAATCACATGTAGCATGCGTGCATCAGATATATCTGAAGTGAATGTAATTAAAATTAAAGCCAAGGTCTGATCCAATTCCCGGGACGCTCCCGGGAGAGTTCAAGAGAAATCTGATGCTATCTGCAGTTCAGACAAGTCTGAATAGTGGATGGCCACCCATACTGTAACTAAATATAAAAATTAAAAAAGACTATCCCAAGAGAAAGGTTGCACTAAGCCTGTTCCTGATTCTATTTATTCTCCAAAATCAGTAACCAGGCATTGAGAGCCCGATTCAGAGTTGGAAGCAAGGCAGAAACGCAAGTAACTGTGTGTCTGGAACAAACCATTCTGCAATGCAAGGGGAGGAAATACTTTTATATTGTTTCTGTGCCGGGTAAATACTGGCTGCTTTTGCATGTAGCCCACAAATGTTAGACAGCTTTCTTTTTACACTGCAATTTAGATTTCAGTCTGGACACCCCCCACCCAAATCTAAGGGGTATATTTACTAACGTGCGGGTTTACAGAAGTGGAGATGTTGCCTATAGCAACCAATCAGATTCCAGGTTTTATCTTCTAGAAGGTGCTAGATAAATGATAAGTAGAATCTGCTTGGTTGCTGTTGGTAACATCTCCTCTTCTATAAACCCGCACTTTAGTGAATATACCCATAACACTCTCTGCACATGTTACAGCTGCCCCACCTACAGTGCAATATGGGTTTGTCTAGTTGCTTGCTTTTTTGGTTTGCTTCCATATCTTAATAACCCCTAAATGATCATTAAGTACAGCCTTAGACCAGTGAGCTGACATAGCCACTGCTACAGAAAGAGGGGAAGAAGTGCAAGAAAGCATGATATTACACAATCATTTATTGTTCACACTCATATCTCACTTAGGGATCTATTCATGCAGCAGAGAAAAGCCCTGTTTTGCGGTAAACAGGGATTTTCTCTGCTTACCACAATTCACAGAGCGGGTTACCGTGGAGAAGTCCCTAACTTCCCCAGCGGCACCCCCGCTCTGGCTGAATCGCATCACCATACGTTTGTATGGTGACTGCAATTCATGTAGGAACGGAAAGCCCAGCTTTCCGTTACCCTTCGCAAAACCTCATCGCCATCTCAGACAGGCGATGGGGAGGCTTGTACAGGAGAAGAGCAGTGAAGACGTCCATCTCCTGCCTTCTCCCCGCCCCCTTCCGTGACAAGAGCCAATCAGAGGAGCCCAGGGCATATGCATTTGCATATGCCGGGTCACCTCCTCCTTGCTGCCCTTGCCCGCCACTGGAGGTCTCGTTTCCCCGGCGCATGCGCAGATGACACCTGGAGGAAGGGGGGGTGGGGGGGGACACTGCGCATGTGCAGAAGATCCCAGCCGCGGTATGAAGAGAGAAGACCGGGGAAGCCGGGATCGCATTGCATCAGGGAACAGGTAAGTATTAATGAATTGCGTTAAAAATCTGAAAAAACCCTTGAAATAAGAATGCGATGTTTAGTGATAAGTTAAACATAAACATTGCATTCTTACATGAATAGACCCCTTAGGGGCCTATTTAGCAATTAATATTTGCAGGATATGCATTTTCTAGGGAAACGCACAAATATTATGTATCATCCAAATACATGCAGCATACTGTATATTGGAGAAATCAGCTGCAGTTCCTTGTTTTAGTAATGTTTTTACCAAATGTACTAAGCTAAGCTCCATTGTCTTATGCCATCTCCAGATGGGCTACAGACTGCAAATGTTACCTTGGAGAGGGATCAGTAGGATCCTTCCTCAGTACTCTCCACTCACACAATCATGGTCAGCAAACACACATGTGCAGTAGGGGGAAGTGATTGCAGTAGTGATCACGTCTATCACATCACAGGGATTCACTCCTGTCAGAGACCCCATGCCGATGAGTGTTTTTTTAAATTAATTCTGTCAACCAATAATTTATTTTTGCCATCAATATCTAACCCCAGGACCCTATAATTCATAAATAATAATATGCCCATTAAATTGAACTTATCATCTTTGCACAACTGAGACATCAACTTTGTGGGCAACCTATGAAATTGTGAGGAAATAGGGACATCACTGAGTCACATGCAGCCCTGTGCTCATATATTACTCATTTTCTGATATACTCTGTGCTTCTGTGGCTCTTGTTTCTGTCTTTACATAACATTCAGACAGTTTGTTTCTGCTAATATAAATCACCACATTATGGCATTACACCTATCACATATAGGGGGTCATTCTGATATGATTGTAGCTGTGCTAAATTTAGCACAGCTACGATCATGTACACTGACATGCGGGGGGACGGCCAGTACAGGACTATCCCGCACCGGGATGTCAGTGCTGACCCCCCCGCAGAAGTGCAAAGGCATCACACAGCGGCAATGCCTTTGCACTTCAAGAGTAGCTCCCGACCAGCGCAGCTTTAGCGAGCTGGCTGGGAACTACTCATAGCTCCCCGACCTGCAGCGGCTGCGTGTGACATCACGCAGCCGCTGCGGCTCGCCCCCCATTCGGTCCGGCCACACCTGCGTTGGCCGAACCGCGCCCATGAAACGGTGGCCAAACGACGCCATTGCGACCCCCTGCCCATCGACCGCCTCTACCTGTCAATGAGGCAGAGGCGATCATAGCGGCCCGACGGCCTTCATCCGTCAGGCATGCGCCGGCACACCCGATAAACTGCAGCGTGCGATCGGGTCAGAATGACCCCCATAGTCCTGTGCTTAGACAATACAATCACACAAACAGGGTTAATGCAAACTTTAGCCTATAGTTACTCCTCCTCCAATATCCACTTCAAAGTCACTCACACACTTCTGTAATATAATAATAATAATAATAATAATAATAATAACAATAAATCCCAAACCAATGTGGCTTAACAAAAAGATAAAGGAGCTAATGGGCAAAAAAAACTGAGCATTCAAAAGATACAAATCTGACGAAAGTGCAGAGTCATTTCAGCACTATAAGGATTGTAACAAAGGCCCTTATTCCGAGTTGTTCGCTCGCAAGCTGCTTTTAGCAGATTTACTCACGCTAAGTCGCCGCCTACTGGGAGTGAATCTTAGCTTCTTAAAATTGTGACTGACGTATTCGCAATATTACGATTAGACCTCTCTTAGCAGTTTCTGAGTAGCTCCAGACTTACTCTGCCACTGCGATCAGTTCAGTGCTTGTCGTTCCTGGTTTGACGTCACAAACACACCCAGCGTTCGCCCAGACACTCCTCCGTTTCTCCGGCCACTCCCGCGTTTTTCCCAGAAACGGTAGCGTTTTTCCGCACACACCCATAAAACGGCCAGTTTCCGCCCAGTAACACCCACTTCCTGTCAATCACATTACAATCACCAGAACGATGAAAAAGCCGTGAGTAAAATTCCTAACTACATAGCAAATTTACTTGGCGCAGTCGCAGTACGGACATTGCGCATGCGCAGTTAGCGGAAAATCGCTGCGATGCGAAGAAAAATACAGAGCGAACAACTCGGAATGACCACCAAAATATGCAAAAAAGAAATAAGAGAGGCTAAAGTAGAAACTGAAAAACTAGTAGCAAAGGAAAGCAAAGCAAATCCCCATTTTTTTTTAAATACACCAACAGCAAGAGATTAAAGAAGGAGAGTATAGGCCCTTTTAAAGACAAGTTCGGAGTCTAAGTCAAAAATGATAATGACATAGCGGAGAAACTAAATGAGTTTTTTCATCGGTATTTACTAGTGATGTGCACCGGAAATGTTTAGGGTTTTGTGTTTTGGATTCGGTTCTGCGGCTGTGTTTTGGATTTGGATGCGTTTTGGCAAAACCTCCCTGAAAATTTTTAGTCGGATTCGGGTGTGTTTTGGATTCTGGTGTTTTTTTACAAAAACCCCTCAAAAACAGCTTAAATCAAAGAATTTGGGGATCATTTTGATCCCATAGTATTATTAACCTCAATAACCATAATTTCCACTCATTTCCAGTCTATTCTGCACACCTCACACCTCACAATATTATTTTTAGTCCTAAAATTTGCACCGAGGTCGCTGGATGACTAAGCTAAGCGACCCAAGTGGCCAACGCAAACACCTGGCCCATCTAGGAGTGGCACTGCAGTGTCAGGCAGGATGGCAGATTTAAAAAATAGTCCCCAAACAGCACATGATGGAAAGAAAAAAAGAGGTGCAATGAGGTAGCTGTATGACTAAGCTAAGCGACCCAAGTGGCTGACACAAACACCTGGCCCATCTAGGAGTGGCACTGCAGTGTCAGACAGGATGGCACTTCAAAAAATAGTCACCAAACAGCACAAAAAGAGGTGCAAGATGAAATTGTCCTTGGGCCCTCCCACCCACCCTTATGTTGTATAAACAGGACATGCATACTTTAACAAGCCCATCATTTCAGCGACAGGATCTTTCACACGACTGTGACTGAAATGACTGATTGGTTTGGGCCCCCACCAAAAAAGAAGCAGTCATTCTCTCCTTGCACAAACTGGCTCTACAGAGGCAAGATGTCCACCTCCTCCTCCTCCGATTCCTCACCCCTTTCACTGTGTACATCCCCCTCCTCACAGATTATTAATTCGTCCCCACTGGAATGCACCATCTCAGGCTCCTGTGTACTTTCTGGAGGCAATTGCTGGTGAATGTCTCCATGGAGGAATTGATTATAATTCATTTTGATGAACATCATCTTCTCCACATTTTCTGGAAGTAACCTCGTATGCCAATTGCTGACAAGGTGAGCGGTTGCACTAAACACTCTTTCGGAGTACACACTGGAGGGGGGGTGGGCATCTTAGGTAGAATAAAGCCAGTTTCTGCAAGGGCCTCCAAATTGCCTCTTTTTCCTGCCAGTATACGTACGGACTGGCTGACGTGCCTACTTGGATGCGGTCACTCATATAATCCTCCACAATTCTTTAAATTTTGACAGAATCATATGCAGTGACAGTAGACGACATGTCAGTAATCATTGGCAGGTCCTTCAGGCCGGACCAGATGTCAGCATTCGCTCCAGACTGCCCTGCATCACCGCGAGTGGATGGGCTCGGAATTCTTAGCCTTTTCCTCGCAGCCCCAGTTACGGGAGAATGTGAAGGAGAAGCTGTTGACGGGTCACGTTCCGCTTGACTTGACAAGTGTCTCACCAGCAGGTCTTTGAACCTCTGCAGACTTGTGTCTGCCAGAAAGAGAGATCCTACGTAGGCTTTAAACCTAGGATCGAGCACGGTGGCCAAAATGTAGTGCTCTGATTTCAACAGATTGACCACCCGTGAATCCTGGTTAAGCGAATTAAGGGCTCCATCCAAAAGTCCCACATGCCTAGCGGAATCGCTCCGTTTTAGCTCCTCCTTCAATCCCTCCAGCTTCTTCTGCAAAAGCCTGATGAGGGGAAGGACCTGACTCAGGCTGGCAGTGTCTGAACTGACTTCACGTGTGGCAAGTTCAAAGGGTTTCAGAACCATGCACAACGTTGAAATCCTTCTCCACTGCACTTGAGTCAGGTCCATTAACCCTCCTTTGCCTATATCGTAGGTAGCTGTATAGGCTTGAATGGCCTTTTGCTGCTCCTCCATCCTCTGAAGCACATAGAGGGTTGAATTCCACCTTGTTACCACCTCTTACTTCAGATGAAGGCGGAGCAGGTTCAGGAGTGTTTGCTGGTGCTAGTCTTCGGCACGCGGTGGCTGAATGCCGAAAGTGTCCCGCAATTCTTCGGGTCACCGACAGCATCCCTTGCACACCCCTGTCATTTTTTAAATAATTCTGCACCACCAAATTCAATGTATGTGCAAAACATGGGACGTGCTGGAATTTGCCCACATGTAATGCATGCACAATATTGGTGGCGTTGTCCGATGTCACAAATCCCCAGGAGAGTCCAATTGGGGTAAGCCATTCTGTGATGATGTTCCGCAGTTTCCGTAAGAGGTTGTCAGCTGTGTGCCTCTTCTGAAAAGCGGTGATACAAAGTGTAGCCTGCCTAGGAACGAGTTGGCGTTTGCGCGATGCTTCTACTGGTGCCGCCGCTGCTGTTCTTGCTGCGGGAGGCAACACATCTACCCAGTGGGCTGTCACAGTCATATAGTCCTGAGTCTGCCCTGCTCCACTTGTCCACATGTCCGTGGTTAAGTGGACATTGGGTACAACTGCATTTTTTAGGACACTGGTTACTCTTTTTCTGGGTCTGTGTACATTCTCGGTATTGCCTGCCTAGAGAAATGGAACCTAGATGGTATTTGGTACTGGGGACACAGTACCTCAAGCAATACTCTAGTTCCCTGTGAATTAACGGTGGATACCGGAAACACGTTTAACACCGCCCAGGCTGCCAAGGCCTGAGTTATCCGCTTTGCAGCAGGATGACTGCTGTGATATTTCATCTTCCTCGCAAAGGACTGTTGGACAGTCAATTGCTTACTGGAAGTAGTACAAGTGGTCTTCCGACTTCCCCTCTGGCATGACGATCGACTCCCAGCTGCAACAACAGCAGCGCCAGAAGCAGTAGGCATTACACTCAAGGATGCATCAGAGGAATCCCAGGCAGGAAAGGACTCGTCAAACTTGCCAGTGACATGGCCTGCAGGACTATTGGCTTTCCTGTCTAAGGAGGAAATTGACACTGACGGAGTTGGTGGTGTGGTTTTCAGGAGCTTGGTTACAAGAGGAAGGGATTTAGTTGTCTGTGGACTGCTTCCGCTGTCACCCAAAGTTTTTGAACTTGTCAATGACTTCTGATGAATGCGCTGCAGGTGACGTATAAGGGAGGATGTTCCTAGGTGATTATTGTCCTTACCCCTATTTATTACAGCTTGACAAAGGCAACACACGGCTTGACACCTGTTGTCCGCATTTCTGTTAAAATAATTCCACACCTAAGAGGTGATTTTTTTTGTAATTTGACCAGGCATGTCAACGGCCATATTCTCCCTGGGTGCCTGACTTAAACAAACCACCCCACCATCAGAATCCTTGTCAATTTCCTCCTCAGCGCCAGCAACACCCACATCCTCATCCTGGTGTACTTCAACAGTGACATCTCAATTTGACTATCAGGAACCTGGACTGCGGGTGCTCCTTCCAGCACTTGCAGGGGGTGTGCAAATGGTGGAAGGCGCCACCTCTTCCCGTCCAGTGTTGGGAAGGTCAGGCATCGCAACCGACACAATTGGACTCTCCTTGGGGATTTGTGATTTAGAAGAATGCACAGTTCTTTACTGTGCTTTTGCCAGCTTAAGTCTTTTCATTTTTTCTAGGGAGAGGATGAGTGCTTCCATCCTCATGTGAATCTGAACCACTAGCCATGAACATAAGCCAGGGCCTCAGCCGTTCCTTGCCACTCCGTGTCGTAAAGGCATATTGGCAAGTTTACGCTTCTCGTCAGACGCTTTTAATTTCGATTTTTGGGTCATTTTACTGAACTTTTGTTTTTTGGATTTTACATGCTCTCTACTATAACATTGGGTATCGACCTTAGCAGATGACGTTGATGGCTTTTCATCGTCTCGGCCATGACTAGTGGTATCAGCTTCAGCACGAGGTGGAAGTGAATCTTGATCTTTCCCTATTTTACCCTCCACATTTTTGTTCTCCATTTTTTAATGTGTGGAATTATATGCCAGTAATATATCAATAGCAATGGCCTACTGTACTGTACTGCTATATATTACATAATGGTGGTCAGCAAAATACTGCGCTGTCCTCCTACTATATATACTGCGCACAACAACTAAAATTCACCACAGGTATGGATGGATATTATACTTGACGACACAGAGGTAGGTAGAGCAGTGGCCTACTGTACCGTACTGCTATATATTATATACTGGTGGTCAGAAAAATTCTGCACTGTCCTCCTACTACATATACTGCGCACAACTAAAATGCACCACAGGTATGGATGGATAGTATACTTGATGACACAGAGGTAGGTAGAGAAGTGGCCTACTGTACCGTACTGCTATATATTATATAATGGTGGTCAGCAAAATTCTGCACTGTCCTCCCACTATATATATTGCGCACAACTAAAATGCACCACAGGTATGGATGGATAGTATACTTGACGACACAGAGGTAGGTAGAGCAGTGGACTACTGTACCGTACTGCTATATATTATATACTGGTGGTCAGCAAAATTCTCCACTGTTCTCCTACTATATATACTGCGCACAACTAAAATGCACCACAGGTATGGATGGATAGTATACTTGACGACACAGAGATTGGTAGAGCAGTGGACTACTGTAACGTAATGATATAATACTGGTGGTCACTGGTCAACGAAATTCTGCACTGTCCTCCTACTATATACTACAATGCAGCACAGATATGGAGCGTTTTTCAGGCAGAGAACGTAAATATTTTCAGCACACTGAGCACAGATATTTGCAGCACACTGAGCACAGATATGGAGCATTTTTCAGGCAGAGAACGTAGCTATTTGCAGCACACTGAGTACAGATATTTGCAAGCACACTGAGCATAGATATTTGCAGCACACTGAGCACAGACATTTGCAGCACACTGAACACAACTGAGAGAATGCTGCACACGTCCTCTCCCTATCATCTCCAATGCACGAATGAAAATGGCGGCGACGCAGGCTCCTTATATAGAATACGAATCTCGCGAGAATCCGACATTGGGATGATGATGTTCGGGCGCGCTCGGGTTAACCGAGCAAGGCGGGAGGATCCGAGTCTGCCTCGGAACCGTGTAAAATGGGTGAAGTTCGGGGGGGTTCGGATTCAGAGGAACCGAACCCGCTCATCACTAGTATTTACAAGAGAGGACCAAATGCAGGGACTAACACACAATCTCAACAAATATAATATCCCACTGCTAAGTGATTATTTAATTGAGGAAGTAGTCTGTGACCGATTAAAAAAATGTAAGATTAATAAATCACGTGGTCCTTACGTATTTCACCCAAGGGTTCTCATAGAGCTTCACTCTGAACTAGAACTAGAAAAGGTTCAGAGGTGGGCGACCAAACTGATCAAGGGGATGGAGACGCTGGAAGGATGAGAGGAGATTTCGCAAACAGAGGCTAAAAGGTTTTTCACAGTAAGGACAATACGTGTTTGGATTTCCCTACCTGAGAGAGTTGTAATGGCGGACTCAGTCAACACCTTTAAGAATGGGTTAGATAAATTCATAATGGATAAGGATATTCAGGGTTATAGGGCATAGTTATAGTTATTAAAAAATATGAATAAAACACAAAGGCAGGATCAGACAAAATTAGTCCAAAAATAATAATGTGTAGGAGACCACAAATATGTTAAACTCGATGGACAAAATGTCTTTCTCTCACACACTGTACACCACGCACACCAGCTTCTCTCATACACTGTACACCACGCACACCAGCTTCTCTCATACACTGTACACTATGCACACCAGCTTCTCTCATACACTGTACACCACGCACACCAGCTTCTCTCTCACACACTGTATACCACACACACCAGCTTCTCTCTCACATACTGTACACCACGCACACCAGCTTCTCTCTCACATACTGTACACCACACACACCAGCTTCTCTCTCACACACTGTACACCACGCACACCAGCTTCTCTCTCACACACTGTACACCACACACACCAGCTTCTCTCTCACATACTGTACACCACACACACCAGCTTCTCTCTCACATACTGTACACCACACACACCAGCTTCTCTCTCACACACTGTACACCACGCACACCAGCTTCTCTCTCACACTCTGTACACCACACACACCAGCTTCTCTCTCACACACTGTACACCACGCACACCAGCTTCTCTCTCACATACTGTACACCACACACACCAGCTTCTCTCTCACACACTGTACACCACGCACACCAGCTTCTCTCTCACACACTGTACACCACGCACACCAGCTTCTCTCATACACTGTACACCACGCACACCAGCTTCTCTCTCACACACTCTACACCACGCACACCAGCTTCTCTCTCACACTCTGTACACCACACACACCAGCTTTTCTCACACACTGTACACCACACACACCAGCTTCCCTCTCACACACTGTACACCACGCACACCAGCTTCTCTCTCACATACTGTACACCACACACACCAGCTTCTCTCTCACACACTGTACACCACGCACACCAGCTTCTCTCTCACATACTGTACACCACACACACCAGCTTCTCTCTCACATACTGTACACCACACACACCAGCTTCTCTCTCACACACTGTACACCACGCACACCAGCTTCTCTCTCACACTCTGTACACCACACACACCAGCTTCTCTCTCACACACTGTACACCACGCACACCAGCTTCTCTCTCACATACTGTACACCACACACACCAGCTTCTCTCTCACACACTGTACACCACGCACACCAGCTTTTCTCTCACACTCTGTACACCACGCACACCAGCTTCTCTCTCACACACTGTACACCCCGCACGGGATGCAGTCACTTTACCTCCAATCATAATCCCGACGGACTATATACCGACACCCATTGACCGATGGTCGAAATCCCGACAAGGTCTAAATACCGACACGGACTAAATACCGACATGTAAAATACCGACAAGGTCTAAATACCGACATGTAAAATGCCGACAGGTCGAAATACCGACACATGTTTTTCATGATTTTTTTCATTAAAACCGACTTGTTCATACTTTACCGTCCCAGTGGACCCGGAGGGGGAATATAATAGTGTGCCGAGCGCAGCGAGGCACCGTGCCCGAAGCATGGCGAGCGCAGCGAGCCATGCGAGGGGACGCGGTACACTTTATATGGTGTCCATGTTGATTTATGTCGACATACACACACACAAAAAACATCAAAAAATGCATGTCGGTATTTCGACCTGTCGGCATTTTACATGTCGGTATTTAGACCTTGTCGGTATTTTACATGTCGGTATTTAGTCCGTGTCGGTATTTAGACCTTGTCGGGATTTCGACCATCGGTCAATGGGTGTCGGTATATAGACCGTCGGGATTATGATTGGCGGGATTTCATACCGATCCCCCACGCACACCAGCTTCTCTCATACACTGTACACCACGCACACCAGCTTCTCTCTCACACACTGTACACCACGCACACCAGCTTTTCTCTCACATACTGTACACCACACACACCAGCTTCTCTCTCACACACTGTACACCACGCACACCAGCTTCTCTCTCACACACTGTACACCACGCACACCAGCTTCTCTCATACACTGTACACCACGCACACCAGCTTCTCTCTCACACACTGTACACCACGCCCACCAGCTTCTCTCTCACACACTGTACACCACACACACCAGCTTTTCTCACACACTGTACACCACACACACCAGCTTCCCTCTCACACACTGTACACCACGCACACCAGCTTCTCTCTCACATACTGTACACCACACACACCAGCTTCTCTCTCACACACTGTACACCACGCACACCAGCTTCTCTCTCACACACTGTACACCACACACACCAGCTTTTCTCTCACACACTGTACACCATGCACACCAGCTTCTCTCTCACACACTGTATACCACACACACCAGCTTTTCTATCACACACTGTACACCACACACACTAGCTTCTCTCTCACACACTGTACACCACACACACCAGCTTCTCTCTCACACACTGTACACCACGCACACCAGCTTCTCTCTCACACACTGTACACCACACACACTAGCTTCTCTCTCACACACTGTACACCACACACACCAGCTTCTCTCTCACACACTGTACACCACGCACACCAGCTTTTCTCTCACACACTGTACACCACGCACACCAGCTTTTCTCTCACACACTGTACACCACGCACACCAGCTTTTCTCTCACATACTGTACACCACGCACACCAGCTTTTCTCTCACACACTGTACACCATGCACACCAGCTTCTCTCTCACATACTGTACACCATGCACACCAGCTTCTCTCTCACACACTGTACACCACGCACACCAGCTTCTCTCACACACTGTACACCACGCACACCAGCTTCTCTTTCACACACTGTAAACCACGCACACCAGCTTTTCTATCACATACTGTATACCACACACACCAGCTTCTCTCTCACACACTGTACACCACGCACACCAGCGTTTCTCTCACATACTGTACACTACACACACCAGCTTTTCTCTCATACACTGTACACCACGCACACCAGCTTCTCTCACATACTGTACACCATGCACACCAGCTTCTCTCTCACACACTGTACACCACACACACCAGCTTTTCTATCACACACTGTACACCACACACACCAGCTTCTCTCTCACACACTGTACACCATGCACACCAGCTTCTCTCTCACACACTGTACACCATGCACACCAGCTTCTCTCTCACACACTGTACACCACGCACACCAGCTTCTCTCTCACACACTGTACACCACACACACCAGCTTGTCTCTCACACACTGTACACTATGCACACCAGCTTTTCTCTCACACACTGTTCACCACGCACACCAGCTTCTCTCACACACTGTACACCACACACACCAGCTTCTCTCTCACACACTGTACACCACACACACCAGCTTCTCTCTCACACACTGTACACCATGCACACCAGCTTCTCTCACATACTGTACACTACACACACCAGCTTCTCTCTCACACACTGTACACCACACACACCAGCTTCTCTCTCACACACTGTACACCATGCACACCAGCTTCTCTCACATACTGTACACTATGCACACCAGCTTCTCTCACACACTGTACACCACACACACCAGCTTTTCTCTCACATACTGTACACTACACACACCAGCTTTTCTCTCACACACTGTACACCATGCATACCAGCTTCTCTCACACACACTGTACACCATGCACACCAGCTTTTCTCTCACACACTGTACACCACACACACCAGCTTCTCTCACACATACTGTACACCACGCACACCAGCTTTTCTCTCACACACTGTACACCACGCACACCAGCTTTTCTGTCACATACTGTACACTATGCACACCAGCTTTTCTCTCACACACTGTACACCACACACACCAGCTTCTCTCTCACACACTGTACACCACGCACACCAGCTTTTCTGTCACATTCTGTACACTATGCACACCAGCTTTTCTCTCACACACTGTACACCACACACACCAGCTTCTCTCTCACACACTGTACACCATGCACACCAGCTTTTCTCTCACATACTGTACACCACACACACCAGCTTCTCTCTCACACACTGTACACCACGCACACCAGCTTCTCTCTCACATACTGTACACCATGCACACCAGCTTCTCTCTCACATACTGTACACCACACACACCAGCTTCTCTCTCACACACTGTACACCACGCACACCAGCTTCTCTCTCACATACTGTACACCATGCACACTAGCTTCTCTCTCACATACTGTACACCACACACACCAGCTTCTCTCTCACACACTGTACACCACGCACACCAGCTTCTCTCTCACATACTGTACACCACACACACCAGCTTCTCTCTCACACACTGTACACCATGCACACCAGCTTCTCTCTCACATACTGTACACCACACACACCAGCTTCTCTCTCACACACTGTACACCACGCACACCAGCTTCTCTCTCACACACTGTACACCACGCACACCAGCTTCTCTCTCACACTCTGTACACCACACACACCAGCTTTTCTCACACACTGTACACCACACACACCAGCTTCCCTCTCACACACTGTACACCACGCACACCAGCTTCTCTCTCACATACTGTACACCACACACACCAGCTTCTCTCTCACATACTGTACAATGCACACACCAGCTTTTCTCTATCGTCCTAAGTGGATGCTGGGGTTCCTGAAAGGACCATGGGGAATAGCGGCTCCGCAGGAGACAGGGCACAAAAAAGTAAAGCTTTACTAGGTCAGGTGGTGTGCACTGGCTCCTCCCCCTATGACCCTCCTCCAGACTCCAGTTAGATTTTGTGCCCGAACGAGAAGGGTGCAATCTAGGTGGCTCTCCTAAAGAGCTGCTTAGAGAAAGTTTAGTTTAGGTTTTTTTTCTTTACAGTGAGTCCTGCTGGCAACAGGATCACTGCAACGTGGGACTTAGGGGGAAAGTAGTAAACTCACCTGCATGCAGAGTGGATTTGCTGCTTGGCTACTGGACACCATTAGCTCCAGAGGGATCGAACACAGGCCCAGCCGTGGAGTCCGGTCCCGGAGCCGCGCCGCCGACCCCCTTGCAGATGCTGAAGCGTGAAGAGGTCCGGAAACCGGCGGCTGAAGACTCCTCAGTCTTCATAAGGTAGCGCACAGCACTGCAGCTGTGCGCCATTTTCCTCTCAGCACACTTCACTGGGCAGTCACTGAGGGTGCAGAGCGCTGGGGGGGGGCGCTCTGAGAGGCAAATATAAACCTTATACAAGGCTAAAAATACCTCACATATAGCCCATAGGGGCTATATGGAGATATTTAACCCCTGCCTGACTGGAAAAATAGCGGGAGAAGAACCCGCCGAAAAAGGGGCGGGGCCTATCTCCTCAGCACACGGCGCCATTTTCTGTCACAGCTCCGCTGGTCAGAACGGCTCCCAGGTCTCTCCCCTGCACTGCACTACAGAAACAGGGTAAAACAGAGAGGGGGGGCACATTAATGGCTATATATATATATATTAAAGCAGCTATAAGGGAGCACTTAATATAAGGATATCCCTTGTATATATAGCGCTTTGTGGTGTGTGCTGGCAGACTCTCCCTCTGTCTCCCCAAAAGGGCTAGTGGGTCCTGTCTTCATTAGAGCATTCCCTGTGAGTTTGCGGTGTGTGTCGGTACGTGGTGTCGACATGTATGAGGACGATATTGGTGTGGAGGCGGAGCAATTGCCAAATATGCAGATGTCACCCCCCAGGGGGTCGACACCAGAATGGATGCCTTTATTTGTGGAATTACGTGATGGTTTATCTTCCCTTAAACAGTCAGTTGAGGACATGAGGCGGCCGGACAATCAATTAATGCCTGTACAGGCGCCTCAAACACCGTCAGGGGCTGTAAAACGCCCTTTGCCTCAGTCGGTCGACACAGACCCAGACACGGGCACTGATTCCAGTGACGACGGTAGAAATTCAAACGTATTTTCCAGTAGGGCCACACGTTATATGATTTTGGCAATGAAGGAGACGTTACATTTAGCTGATACTACAGATACCGTAAAACAGGGTATTATGTATGGTGTGAAAAAACTACAAACAGTTTTTCCTGAATCAGAAGAATTAAATGACGTGTGTGATGAAGCGTGGGTTGCTCCTGATAAAAAGTTGATAATTTCAAAAAAGTTATTGGCATTATACCCTTTCCCGCCAGAGGTTAGGGCGCGCTGGGAAACACCCCCTAAGGTGGACAAGGCGCTCACACGCTTATCCAAACA
Source organism: Pseudophryne corroboree (assembly GCF_028390025.1). Classification (NCBI taxonomy): domain Eukaryota; kingdom Metazoa; phylum Chordata; class Amphibia; order Anura; family Myobatrachidae; genus Pseudophryne; species Pseudophryne corroboree. The sequence continues at coordinate 31,214,390 of NC_086445.1, read as the reverse complement.
AGTGGCGTTACCCTCTCCTGAGACGGCCGCACTTAAGGATCCATCAGATAGAAAGATGGAAGTTATTCAAAAGAATATATACACACATGCAGGTGTTATACTACGACCAGCTATAGCAACTGCCTGGATGTGCAGTGCTGGAGTAGTTTGGTCAGAATCCCTGATTGAAAATATTGATACCCTAGATAGGGACAATGTTTTACTGTCGTTAGAACAAATAAAGGATGCATTTATCTATATGCGTGATGCACAGAGGGATATTTGCACACTGGCATCTCGGATGAGTGCTATGTCCATTTCAGCCAGAAGAGCCTTATGGACACGACAGTGGACAGGCGATGCGGATTCAAAACGTCACATGGAGGTTTTGCCGTATAAAGGGGAGGAGTTATTTGGAGTTGGTCTATCAGACTTGGTGGCCACGGCTACTGCCGGGAAATCCACTTTTTTACCTCAAGTCACTCCCCAACAGAGAAAGGCACCGACCTTTCAACCGCAGCCTTTTCGCTCCTACAAAAATAAGAGAGCAAAGGGCTTGTCGTACCTGCCACGAGGCAGAGGAAGAGGGAAGAGACACCAACAGGCAGCTCCTTCCCAGGAACAGAAGCCCTCCCCGGCTCCTGCAAAAACCTCAGCATGACGCTGGGGCCTCTCAAGCGGACTCGGGGACAGTGGGGGGCCGTCTCAAAAATTACAGCGCGCAGTGGGCTCACTCGCAGGTAGACCCCTGGATCCTGCAGATAATATCTCAGGGGTACAGGTTGGAATTAGAGACGGATCCTCCTCATCGTTTCCTGAAGTCTGCCTTACCAACCGTCTCTTCCGAAAGGGAGAGGGTGTTGGAAGCCATTCACAAGCTGTACGCTCAGCAGGTGATAGTCAAAGTACCCCTATTACAACAAGGAAAGGGGTATTATTCCACTCTATTTGTGGTACCGAAGCCGGATGGCTCGGTAAGGCCTATTCTAAATCTGAAGTCCTTGAACCTCTACATAAAAAAGTTCAAGTTCAAGATGGAGTCACTCAGAGCAGTGATAGCGAACCTGGAAGAAGGGGACTTTATGGTATCCTTGGACATCAAGGATGCGTATCTACACGTTCCGATTTACCCCGCACACCAGGGGTACCTCAGGTTCATTGTTCAAAACTGTCACTATCAGTTTCAGACGCTGCCGTTCGGATTGTCCACGGCGCCTCGGGTCTTTACCAAGGTAATGGCCGAGATGATGATTCTTCTTCGAAGAAAAGGCGTATTAGTTATCCCATACTTGGACGATCTCCTAATAAGGGCAAGGTCCAGAGAACAGCTGGAGACAGCTTTAGCACTATCTCAAGAGGTGCTAAGACAACACGGGTGGATTCTGAATATTCCAAAATCCCATTTAATCCCGACAACTCGTCTGCTGTTCCTAGGAATGATTCTGGACACGGTTCAGAAAAAGGTTTTCCTTCCAGAGGAAAAAGCCAAGGAGTTATCCGATCTGGTCAGGAACCTCCTAAAACCAGGAAAAGTGTCAGTACATCAATGCACAAGAGTCCTGGGAAAAATGGTGGCTTCTTACGAAGCAATTCCATTCGGCAGATTCCATGCAAGAATATTCCAAAGGGATCTGTTGGACAAATGGTCAGGGTCGCATCTGCAGATGCACCTGCGAATAACCCTGTCACCAAAGACAAGGGTGTCACTTCTGTGGTGGTTGCAGAAGGCTCACCTATTAGAAGGCCGCAGATTCGGCATTCAGGATTGGATCCTGGTGACCACGGACGCCAGCCTGAGAGGCTGGGGAGCAGTCACACAAGGAAGAAACTTCCAGGGAGTATGGACGAGTCTGGAAAAGTCTCTTCACATAAACATTCTGGAACTAAGAGCAATCTACAATGCTCTAAGCCAGGCGGAACTTCTCCTGCAAGGAAAGCCGGTGTTGATTCAGTCGGACAACATCACGGCGGTCGCCCATGTAAACAGGCAGGGCGGCACAAGAAGCAGGAGTGCAATGGCAGAAGCTGCCAAGATTCTTCGCTGGGCGGAGAATCACGTGATAGCACTGTCAGCAGTGTTCATCCCGGGCGTGGACAACTGGGAAGCAGACTTCCTCAGCAGACACGATCTTCATCCGGGAGAGTGGGGTCTACATCCAGAAGTCTTCAACATGTTAATAGACCGTTGGGAAAGACCAATTGTAGACATGATGGCGTCTCGCCTCAACAAGAAACTGGACAAATATTGCGCCAGGTCAAGAGATCCACAGGCAATAGCTGTGGACGCACTGGTAACTCCTTGGGTGTACCAGTCAGTGTATGTGTTTCCTCCTCTGCCGCTCATACCAAAGGTATTGAAGATCATACGGCAAAGAAGAGTAAGAACAATACTAGTGGTTCCGGATTGGCCGAGAAGGACTTGGTATCCGGAACTTCAAGAGATGCTCACGGACGAACCGTGGCCTCTACCTCTGAGAAGGGACCTGCTACAGCAGGGTCCCTGTCTTTTTCAAGACTTACCGCGGCTGCGTTTGACGGCATGGCGGTTGAACGCCAGATCCTAAAAGGGAAAGGCATTCCAGAAGAAGTCATTCCTACCTTGATTAAGGCACGGAAGGAAGTCACCGTGAAACATTATCACCGCATTTGGCGAAAATATGTAGCGTGGTGCGAGGATCGGAGGGTTCCGACGGAGGAATTCCAACTGGGTCGTTTCCTACATTTCCTGCAATCAGGATTATCTATGGGTCTCAAATTGGGATCCATTAAGGTTCAAATTTCGGCCCTGTCAATATTCTTCCAAAAAGAATTGGCCTCTGTCCCTGAGGTCCAGACTTTTGTCAAGGGAGTACTGCATATACAGCCTCCTGTGGTGCCTCCGGTGGCACCGTGGGATCTAAATGTAGTTTTAGATTTCCTCAAATCCCATTGGTTTGAACCATTGAAAAAGGTGGATTTGAAATATCTCACATTGAAAGTGACTATGTTACTAGCCCTGGCCTCTGCCAGGAGAGTATCTGAATTGGCGGCTTTATCTTATAAAAGTCCTTATCTAATCTTCCATTCGGATAGGGCAGAACTGCGGACTCGTCCGCATTTTCTCCCTAAAGTGGTATCAGCATTTCATCTGAACCAACCTATTGTGGTGCCTGCGGCCACTAGCGACTTGGAGGACTCCAAGTTGTTGGACGTTGTCAGAGCCTTAAAAATATACATTGCAAGGACGGCTGGAGTCAGAAAATCTGACTCGCTGTTTATATTGTATGCACCCAACAAGTTGGGCGCACCTGCTTCTAAGCAGTCGATTGCTCGTTGGATTTGTAACACAATTCAACTTGCACATTCTGTGGCAGGCCTGCCACAGCCTAAAACTGTAAAAGCCCACTCCACAAGGAAGGTGGGCTCATCTTGGGCGGCTGCCCGAGGGGTCTCGGCATTACAACTCTGCCGAGCAGCTACGTGGTCGGGGGAGAACACGTTTGTAAAATTTTACAAATTTGATACCCTGGCAAAGGAGGACCTGGAGTTCTCTCATTCGGTGCTGCAGAGTCATCCGCACTCTCCCGCCCGTTTGGGAGCTTTGGTATAATCCCCATGGTCCTTTCAGGAACCCCAGCATCCACTTAGGACGATAGAGAAAATAAGAATTTACTTACCGATAATTCTATTTCTCGGAGTCCGTAGTGGATGCTGGGCGCCCATCCCAAGTGCGGATTATCTGCAATACTTGTACATAGTTATTGTTAACTAATTCGGGTTATTGTTAAGGAGCCATCTTTAAGAGGCCCTTTCTGTTGTCATACTGTTAACTGGGTTTAGATCACAAGTTGTACGGTGTGATTGGTGTGGCTGGTATGAGTCTTACCCGGGATTCAAAATGCCTCCCTTATTGTGTATGCTCGTCCGGGCACAGTACCTAACTGGAGTCTGGAGGAGGGTCATAGGGGGAGGAGCCAGTGCACACCACCTGACCTAGTAAAGCTTTACTTTTTTGTGCCCTGTCTCCTGCGGAGCCGCTATTCCCCATGGTCCTTTCAGGAACCCCAGCATCCACTACGGACTCCGAGAAATAGAATTATCGGTAAGTAAATTCTTATTTTCTCTCACACACTGTACACCACGCACACATCAGCTTCTCTCTCACACACTGTACACCACACACATCAGCTTCTCTCTCACACACTGTACACCACACACACCAGCTTCTCTCTCACACACTGTACACCACACACACCAGCTTCTCTCTCACACACTGTACACCACACACACCAGCTTTTCTCTCACACACTGTACACCACGCACATCAGCTTCTCTCTCACACACTGTACACCAGACACACCAGCTTCTCTCTCACACACTGTACACCACACACATCAGCTTCTCTCTCACACACTGTACACAACACACATCAGCTTCTCTCTCACACACTGTACACCAGACACACCAGCTTCTCTCTCACATACTGTACACCATGCACACCAGCTTCTCTCTCACACACTGTACAGAACACACATCAGCTATTCTCTCACACACTGTACACCACACACACCAGCTTCTCTCTCACATACTGTACACCACACACACCAGCTTTTCTCTCACATACTGTACACCACACACACCAGCTTCTCTCTCACATACTGTACACCACGCACACCAGCTTTTCTATCACACACTGTACACCATGCACACCAGCTTCTCTCACACACTGTACACCATGCACACCAGCTTCTCTCACACACTGTACACCACGCACACCAGCTTCTCTCTCACACACTGTACACCACGCACACCAGCTTCTCTCTCACACACTGTACACCACGCACACCAGCTTCTCTCTCACACACTGTACACCACGCACACCAGCTTCTCTCTCACACACTGTACACCACACACACCAGCTTCTCTCACACACTGTACACCACGCACACCAACTTTTCTCTCACACACTGTACACAACACACATCAGCTTCTCTCTCACACACTGTACACTACGCACACCAGCTTTTCTCTCACATACTGTACACCAGGCACACCAGCTTTTCTCTCACACACTGTACACCAGGCACACCAGCTTTTCTGTCACGTCACCCCCTTTCAACTAACTTTCTCTTAAATGCCATCTGTCTTCAAGCTTCTCTAAGATATACCATCCCCTGTCCATCGGGATGTATTCATGTGACCGGCGGACACATATCCTCACCCTACTTCCCACTCTCTCACAATCCCGAAGGTCGGCATGCCAACCAACAGGAACCTTTCCCACTCGTGGGTGTCCACGACACTCACTGAGTGGGAATAGAACCCGTGGTGACCGCAGGTCACCACCGAGCCCGCAAGGGACTTATTGCGCTCTCCCCCACCCTGCTGTCATTCCGCAGCCGGTCACGCATATCACACCCCTGTCCATCAGCTTTTCTTACCCATGCCACACCTTTCCCACCAGTTTTTCTGGCATATGTCCATTGCTGAACATTAGATTTCCCATTAGATTTTCCATCACGTCATCCCCGCCAGTGACTTTTACCTCACATCACCCTCTGCTTGCCAGTGTGCCCCACAATACAAGTTGATGATCTGAAAGCTTAATTAATAAATAGAGAAACAGTGAGCTGTTCAGTAAACCACACATTAGGGGACAGATTTTATTATATTTTTGTACATATTGCTTTAAATATTTGAGTTTTTATTTTTAACTTTTGCATACTATTCATTAGTGATGAGCAGGTTCGGATCCTTGGAATCCGAACCCCCCTGAACTTCACCCATTTCTCTAACATCCTAGTGGATGCTGGGAACTCCGAAAAGGACCATGGGGAATAGCGGCTCCGCAGGAGACTGGGCACAACTAAAGAAAGCTTTAGGTCACCTGGTGTGCACTGGCTCCTCCCACTATGACCCTCCTCCAAGCCTCAGTTAGATTTTTGTGCCCGGCCGAGCTGGATGCACACTAGGGGCTCTCCTGAGCTTCTAGAAAGAAAGTATATATATTATGTTTTTTATTTTACAGTGAGACCTGCTGGCAACAGGCTCACTGCACCGAGGGACTAAGGGGAGAAGAAGCGAACCTACCTGCTTGCAGCTAGCTTGGGCTTCTTAGGCTACTGGACACCATTAGCTTCAGAGGGATCGACCGCATGGAACTGGCCTTGGTGTTCGTTCCCGGAGCCGCGCCGCCGTCCCCCTTACAGAGCCAGAAGCAAGAAGAGGTCCGGAAAATCGGCGGCAGAAGACATCAGTCTTCACCAAGGTAGCGCACAGCACTGCAGCTGTGCGCCATTGCTCCTCATACACACTTCACACTCCGGTCACTGAGGGTGCAGGGCGTGGGGGGGGGAGCGCCCTGAGCAGCAATAAAAACACCTTGGCTGGCAAATATATCACAATATATAGCCCCAGAGGCTATATATGTGATAAATACCCCTGCCAGAATCCATTAAAAAGCGGGAGAAAAGTCCGCGAAAAAGGGGCGGAGCTATCTCCCTCAGCACACTGGCGCCATTTTTCCCTCACAGCTCAGCTGGAAGGAAGCTCCCTGGCTCTCCCCTGCAGTCTGCACTACAGAAAAGGGTAAAAAAGAGAGGGGGGGGACACTAAATGTAGGCGCAGTAAATATAATAGCAGCTATAGGGGACATAATTCAGTTAGTCCCTGCATTATATAGCGCTCTGGTGTGTGCTGGCATACTTTCACTCTGTCTCCCCAAAGGGCTTTTGTGGGGTCCTGTCCTCTGTTAGAGCATTCCCTGTGTGTGTGTGGTGTGTCGGTACGGCTGTGTCGACATGTTTGATGAGGAAAATTATGTGGAGGCGGGGCAGACACCTGAGTGGATGGTCTTATGGAAGGAATTACGTGCAAGTGTCGACTCCTTACACAAAAAATTTGACGACATGCCAAAGGCGGGACAGCCGGCTTCTCAGCTCGTGCCTGCCCAGGCGTCTCAAAGGCCATCAGGGGTTCTAAAACGCCCGCTACCTCAGATGGCAGACGCAGATGTCGACACGGATACTGATACCAGTGTCGACGACGATGAGTCTAATCTAATGTCCACGAAGGCCATTCGTTGCATGATTGAGGCAATGAAAGAGGTGTTACACATTTCTGATATAAACCCAGGTACACTAAAAAGGGTATTATGTTTGGGGAGAAAAAACTACCCGTAGTTTTTCCCCCATCGGAAGAATTAAATGAAGTGTGTGAAGAAGCGTGGGTTTTCCCCGATAAAAGATTGGTAATCTCTAAAAAGTTACTAATGGCGTTCCCTTTCCCACCAGAGGATAGGGCACGTTGGGAAACACCTCCTAGGGTGGATAAAGCGCTCACACGTTTGTCTAAAAAGGTGGCACTACCGTCTCCGGATACGGCCGCCCTTAAGGAGCCTGCAGATAAGAAGCAGGAGGCGATCCTGAAGTCTGTATACACACACTCAGGCATTACACTTAGACCAGCTATTGCGTCAGCATGGATGTGCACTGCTGCCGCTGCGTGGTCAGATTCCCTATCAGAAAATATTGACACCCTAGACAGGGACACTATTCTGCTAACCATAGAGCATATAAAAGACTCAGTCTTATACATGAGAGATGCACAGAGGGAGATCTGCCGGCTGGCATCTAAAATAAGTGCATTGTCCATTTCTGCTAGGAGAGGCTTATGGACTCAGCAGTGGACAGGGGATGCAGATTCTAAAAGGCACATGGAAGTTTTGCCTTATAAGGGTGAGGAGATATTCGGGGATGGTCTCTCGGACCTAGTTTCCACAGCAACAGCTGGGAAGTCAGCATTTTTACCCCATGTTCCCTCACAGCCTAAGAAGGCGCCGTTTTATCAGGTGCAGTCCTTTCGGACCTAGAAAAACAGGCGAGGAAAAGGCGGGTTCTTTCTGTCCAGAGGCAGAGGTAGGGAAAAAAGGCTGCAACAAACAGCAGGTTCCCAGGAGCAAAAGTCCTCCCCCGCTTCTTCCAAGTCCGCCGCATGACGGTGGGGCTCCACAGGCGGAGCCAGGTACGGTGGGGGGCCGCCTCAAAAGTTTCAGCGATCAGTGGGCTCGCTCACAGGTGGATCCCTGGATCCTTCAAATAGTATCTCAGGGGTACAAACTGGAATTCGAGGCGTCTCCACCCCACCGGTTCCTAAAATCTGCCTTGCCGATTACTCCCTCAGACAAGGAGGCTGTGCTAGCGGCAATTCACAAGCTGTATTCCCAGCAGGTGATAATCAAGGTGCCCCTACTTCAACAAGGACGGGGTTACTATTCCACACTGTTTGTGGTACCGAAACCGGACGGTTCGGTGAGACCCATTTTAAATTTGAAATCCTTGAACACATACATAAAAAAATTCAAGTTCAAGATGGAATCGCTCAGGGCGGTTATTGCAAGCCTGGATGAGGGGGATTACATGGTATCCCTGGACATCAAGGATGCTTACCTGCATGTCCCCATTTACCATCCTCACCAGGAGTACCTCAGATTTGTGGTACAGGATTGCCATTATCAATTCCAGACGCTGCCGTTTGGACTGTCCACGGCACTGAGGGTGTTTACCAAGGTAATGGCGGAAATGATGATACTCCTTCGAAAAAAGGGAGTTTTTAATTATCCCATACTTGGACGATCTCCTAATAAAGGCGAGATCCAGGGAGCAGTTGTTGGTAGGAGTAGCATTATCTCAGGAGGTGCTACACCAGCACGGTTGGATTCTGAATATTCCAAAGTCACAGCTGGTTCCGACGACACGTCTACTGTTCCTGGGTATGATTCTGGACACAGTCCAGAAAAAAGTGTTTCTCCCAGAGGAGAAAGCCAAGGAGTTGTCATCTCTAGTCGGAGACCTCCTGAAACCAAAACAGGTCTCGGTGCATCACTGCACGCGAGTCCTGGGAAAGATGGTGGCTTCTTACAAAGCAATTCCTTTCGGCAGGTTCCATGCCAGAATTTTTCAGTGGGACCTGTTGGACCAATGGTCCGGATCGCATCTTCAGATGCATCGCCTAATAACCCTGTCTCCAAGAACCAGGGTGTCTCTGCTGTGGTGGCAGCAGAGTGCTCATCTTCTAGAGGGCCGCAGTTTCGGCATACAGGACTGGGTCCTGGTGACCACGGATGCCAGCCTTCGAGGCTGGGGGGGCAGTCACACAGGGAAGAAACTTCCAAGGACTATGGTCGAGTCAGGAGACTTCCCTACACATAAATATTCTGGAACTACGGGCCATTTACAATGCCCTAAGTCAGGCAAAACCCCTGCTTCTACACCAACCGATACTGATCCAGTCAGACAATATCACGGCAGTCGCCCATGTAAACCGACAGGGCGGCACAAGAAGCAGGATGGCAATGGCAGAAGCCACAAGGATTCTCCAATGGGCGGAAAATCACGTACTAGCACTGTCAGCAGTGTTCATTCCGGGAGTGGACAACTGGGAAGCAGACTTTCTCAGCAGGCACGACCTCCACCCGGGAGAGTGGGGACTTCATCAGAAGTCTTCACACTGATTGTAAGGCCACAGGTGGACATAATGGCGTCCCGCCTAAACAAAAAACTAGAGAGATATTGCGCCAGGTCAAGGGACCCTCAGGCGATAGCTGTGGACCCTCTAGTGACACCGTGGGTGTACCAGTCAGTTTATGAGTTCCCTCCTCTGCCTCTCATACCAAAGGTACTGAGAATAATAAGAAAACAAGGAGTAAGAACAATACTCGTGGTTCCGGATTGGCCAAGACGAGCATGGTATCCGGAACTTCAAGAGATGATCTCCGAGGACCCATGGCCTCTGCCGCTCAGACAGGACCTGCTGCAGCAGGGGCCCTGTCTGTTCCAAGACTTTACCGCGGCTGCGTTTGATGGCATGGCGGTTGAACGCCGGATCCTAAAGGTAAAGTGCATGCCGGAGGAAGTCATTCCTACGCTGATTAAAGCCAGGAAAGATGTAACTGCAAAACATTATCACCGCATATGGCGGAAATATGTTGCTTGGTGTGAGGCCAGAAAGGCCCCAACAGAGGAATTTCAGCTGGGTCAATTTCTGCACTTCCTACAGTCAAGAGTGACTATGGGCCTAAAATTAGGCTCCATTAAGGTGCAGATCTTGGCTCTGTCGATTTTCTTTCAAAAAGAACTAGCTTCACTACCTGAAGTTCAGACATTTGTAAAAGGAGTGCTGCATATTCAGCCCCCTTTTGTGCCTCCAGTGGCACCTTGGGATCTCAACGTGGTGTTGAATTTCCTAAAATCACATTGGTTTGAGCCACTAAGAACTGTGGATCTGAAATATCTTACGTGGAAAGTGGTCATGTTATTGGCCTTGGCTTCGGCCAGGCGTGTATCAGAATTGGCGGCTTTGTCATGTAAAAGCCCTTATCTGATTTTCCATATGGATAGGGCAGAATTGAGGACTCGTCCCCAGTTTCTCCCTAAGGTGGTATCAGCCTTTCACTTGAACCAACCTATTGTAGTGCCTGCGGCTACAAGGGACTTGGAGGATTCCAAGTTACTGGACGTAGTCAGGGCCTTGAAAATTTATGTTTCCAGGACGGCTAGAGTCAGAAAAACTGACTCGCTATTTATCCTGTATTTACCCAACAAACTGGGTGCTCCTGCTTCTAAGCAGACTATTGCTCGCTGGATTTGTAGCACAATTCAGCAGGCGCATTCTGCGGCTGGACTGCCGCATCCTAAATCAGTAAAAGACCATTCCACAAGGAAGGTGGGCTCATCTTGGGTGGCTGCCCAAGGGGTCTCGGCTTTACAACTTTGCCGAGCTGCTACTTGGTCAGGGGCAAACACGTTTGCAAAATTCTACAAATTTGATACCCTGGCTGAGGAGGACCTTGAGTTCTCTCATTCGGTGCTGCAGAGTCATCCGCACTCTCCCGCCCGTTTGGGAGCTTTGGTATAATCCCCATGGTCCTTTCGGAGTTCCCAGCATCCACTAGGACGTTAGAGAAAATAAGCTTTTACTCACCAGTAAATCTATTTCTCGTAGTCCGTAGTGGATGCTGGGCGCCCATCCCAAGTGCGGATTGTCTGCAATACTTGTACATAGTTATTGTTAACAAAAGGGTTATTGTTGAGCCATCTGTTGAGAGGCTCAGTGTTTTCATACTGTTAACTGGGTATAGTATCACGAGTTATACGGTGTGATTGGTGTGGCTGGTATGAGTCTTACCCGGGATTCAAAATCCTTCCTTATTTTGTCAGCTCTTCCGGGCACAGTATCCTAACTGAGGCTTGGAGGAGGGTCATAGTGGGAGGAGCCAGTGCACACCAGGTGACCTAAAGCTTTCTTTAGTTGTGCCCAGTCTCCTGCGGAGCCGCTATTCCCCATGGTCCTTTCGGAGTTCCCAGCATCCACTACGGACTACGAGAAATAGATTTACCGGTGAGTAAAATCTTATTTTTACACGGTTCCGAGGCATAATCGGATCCTCCCGCCTTGCTCGAACGTCATCATCCCGTTGTCAGATTCTCACGAGATTCGGATTCTATATAAAGCCGCGCGTCGCCGCCATTTTTCACTCGTGCATTGGAGATGATCGTGAGAGGACGTGGCTGGCGTCCTCTCAGTTTCTATGTTCAGTGGGCTGGAAATTGTGCTGCAAATATCTGTGCTCAGTGTGCTGCAAGTGCACATATCTACGTTCTCTGCCTGAAAAACGCTCCATATCTGACTGTGCTCAGTGTGCTGCAAATATCTGTGCTCAGTGTGATAATTGCTTTATTATGGGGACTGGGGACCAGCAGTATTATATAGTAGGAGGACAGTGCAGAGTTTTGCTGACCATTGACCACCAATATTATACGTTCTCTGCCTGAAAAATGCTCCATATCTGTGCTCAGTGTGCTGCAAATATCTGTGCTAACACTACTTTATTGTGGGTACTGGGGACCACCAGTATATTATATAGGAGGAGTACAGTGCAGAGTTTTGCTGACCATTGACCACCAGTATTATACGTTCTCTGCCTGAAAAATGCTCCATATCTGTGCTCAGTGTGCTGCATATATCTGTGCTCACACTGCTTTATTGTGGGTACTGGGGACCACCAGTATATTATATAGGAGGAGTACAGTGCAGAGTTTTGCTGACCATTGACCACCAGTATTATACGTTCTCTGCCTGAAAAATGCTCCATATCTGTGCTCAGTGTGCTGCAAATATCTGTGCTCACACTGCTTTATTGTGGGGACTGGGGACCACCAGTATTATATAGGAGGATTACAGTGCAGAGTTTTGCTGACCAGTGACCAGTGACCACCAGTATTATACGTTCTCTGCCTGAAAAACGCTCCATATCTGTGCTCAGTGTGCTGCAAATATATGTGTGCTCACACTGCTTTATTGTGGGGATTGGGGACCACCAGTATTATATAGGAGGAGTACAGTGCAGAGTTTTGCTGACCAAAGACCACCAGTATTATACGTTCTCTGCCTGAAAAACGCTCCATATCTGTGCTCAGTGTGCTGCATATATCTGTGCTCACACTGCTTTATTGTGTGGACTGGGGACCACCAGTATTAATATATGTGAGGAGTACAGTGCAGAGTTCTGCTGACCAGTGACCAGTGACCACCAGTATTATACGTTCTCTGCCTGAAAAATGCTCCATATCTGTGCTCAGTGTGCTGCAAATATCTGTGCTCACACTGCTTTATTGTGGGGACTGGGGACCACCAGTATTATATAGGAGGATTACAGTGCAGAGTTTTGCTGACCAGTGACCAGTGACCACCAGTATTATACGTTCTCTGCCTGAAAAACGCTCCATATCTGTGCTCAGTGTGCTGCAAATATATGTGTGCTCTCACTGCTTTATTGTGGGGATTGGGGACCACCAGTATTATATAGGAGGAGTACAGTGCAGAGTTTTGCTGACCAGTGACCACCAGTATTATACGTTCTCTGAATGAAAAACGCTCCATATCTGTGCTGCATTGTAGTATATATAGTAAGAGTACAGTGCATAATTTTGCTGACCATCAGTATATAATATATAGCAGTGCGGTACAGTAGGCCACTGCTCTACCTACCTCTGTGTCGTCAAGTATACTATCCATCCATACCTGTGGTGCATTTCAGTTTTGCACAGTATATATAGCAGTAGGCCATTGCTATTGATACTGGCATATAATTCCACACATTAAAAAATGGAGAACAAAAATGTGGATGGTAAAATAGGGAAAGATCAAGATCCACTTCCACCTCGACGCTGCTGCCACTAGTCATGGCCGAGACGATAAAATGCCATCAACGTCGCCTGCCAAGGCCGATGCCCAATGTCATAGTAGAGAGCATGTAAAATCCCAAAAACAAAATTTCAGTAAAATGACCCAAAAATCAAAATTAAAAGCGTCTGAGGAGAAGCGTAAACTTGCCAATATGCCATTTATGATACGGAGTGGCAAGGAACGGCTGAGGCCCTGGCCTATGTTCATGGATAGTGGTTCAGCTTCACATGAGGATGGAAGCACTCATCCTCTCGCTAGAAAACTGCAGTGCCACTCCTAGATGGGCCAGGTGTTTGTGTCGGACACTTGGGTCGCTTAGTTTAGTCACACAGCTACCTCATTGCGCCTCTTTTTTTCTTTGCATGATGTGATGTTTTGGGACTATTTTTTTGAAGTGCCATCCTGTCTGACACTGCAGTGCCACTCCTAGATGGGCCAGGTGTTTGTGTCGGCCACTTGGGTCGCTTAGCTTAGTCATCCAGCAACCTCGTGCAAATTTTAGGACTAAAAATAATATTGTGAGGTGTGAGGTGTTTAGAATAGACTGAAATGAGTGGAAATTATGGTTATTGAGGTTAATACTATGGGATCAAAATGACCCCCAAATTCTATGATTTAAGCTGTTTTTGAGGGTTTTTTTGTAAAAAAAAATTAATCCAAAACACACCCGAATCCGACAAAAAATTTTCAGGGAGGTTTTGCCAAAACGCGTCCGAATCCAAAACACGGCCGCCGAACCGAATCCAAAACCAAAACACAAAACCCGAAAAATTTCTGGTGCACATCTCTACTGTTCATACTATTATTATTATTATTGTAATTATTATTATTATATGTGTGTGTGTGTGTGTGTGTGTGTGTGTGTGTGTGTGTGTGTGTGTGTGTGTGTGTGTGTTACAATATAAATTGTTTAACTCCTTTGCTGCTGAGGGTTTCTCAACTATGTGCTGCTTAATTGTTTGGGACATATAATTCCTGTCACCCAGCTCCCACACTCCCCACAGTTCTATTTGTTATTCCCTCAGGCAGATGAATGGTTCTCATACTCTGCAGTAATAAGGTATATGCAGAGGGCAAGTCCTACTGGTCCCCAGCAATGAAGGGATTAATGCTGACCGATTAACTATTCATTATTTTTGATGTTTCTGACAGAATCTCTATAGATTTGGACAATAAGAGGCCTGCGCAGAGCTGGAAGTTAAAAGGATGTAAATGACGCAGAAAATTATGTAAAACAATGTACGGGTGCACATACAGATGTGTCCTCATACACTATTGCTGCAATCACGCTAAACAGCACCTCTGGGTGCACCAGGTCCTGAGAGTCTTGGATTGCGTACCAGGCATCTCGTGACGCATGTGTATTGAGGCTAATGGTACACACCTAGAGCTGAAAATGTCTCTAAATTATCTGTATACAGTGTATTCATTGGCGTTTCTATAATGGGTGCAGTGTGTGCGGTGAACACAGGCCCCTGAGTCCCGGGGGTGCCCACACTGCACTTATTTCTCCTATACTTACCTTTCTGGAGTCCATCACTGACCGTGTCTGGGCCCCTTCTCTACCGTAGCCATCGCACCGTTGGTAGCGCACTGACCACTAGAGACTCTGGCACAGTGCCAGAGTCTACAGCGCATGCGCAGGACTCAGAAAAAATGGCGTGGCGGCCATTTTTCAGAGTCCTGCGCATGCGCTGTAGACTCTGGCACGGTGCCAGAGTCTACAGCGCTCAGTGCGCTAGCAGTGGCGCAACGGCTACGAGAGAGGAGGGGGCCCACACACGGAGTCTGCACACGGGTCCCCTCTACTCTACAGATGCCCCTGAGTGTACTGCGATTTGTTATGACCTTCTGTGTGTACTTGCGATAGATACCCCTCCATTAGAGACACATAGGCATTTCCAGCTGGTCTGTGTGGGAATCACATTTATGTGGACTTACCCTTACTGAACTCTGCCTACCCTCTTACCCTTACTGAGCTTTGCGAACGCTCCTTCCCTCTATACAGTATTTCCACCTCTCCAGCTGTAAGGTTTGATACGTATGAAATGTGTGAGTCAGTTTTAATGGGTCCCGCATGGAGTGCCCACCTCAAGTGTCCAACCGGAGGATCCCCTGCAGATACTTCCTCCCAAGTGTGGTGCAGCACCCTGTAGATCATGCAGGCTGAGATGGCGGAAAGTGAGGAGAATAAGATCCCTACAGTCCCTCTAGAACATTGTACTTTATGCAACCGGACTTCAGAAAGGATGTCCCTCACTAGGTGGATGGTCATCATTGGCACAGTCGTCGCTTATGGGCGCTTGCACACCAGATGGATACTGTGAACTTACACAGGAAGTGTAAGGCCCACTTGTGCCCAGAAAAGAAGGTGAAAACTAAAGCACAAGACAGGATTACCGTTACTCATCGCTGCTGTCCTTCTCACATTGACTCATAAGTCTGCCCACAGCACTCTGTGAGGAGATAGACGGCACACAGCCACAAAGTTCTATACTTCTAATTTACCAGTGTGCCACTCACCCAGGTAATTATGCTAAACTACACAGACACTACCTACAACAGGCCTAGTGTTCAAACAACAGTAATCTAGTTCTATCTTCAGGGTGTAGTGCACTAACTATAAACCTAAAGCTAACAAAGTCTACTACAACACTTTACAGGTGACGTAACACGGAATCAATGAGAATCAATGAGTACGACAGAGTCAGCACCCTTCTCAATTGCCTAATTAGCTGTGGATTTCTTCTGTACAGTAAGTACTCACTAGGAGCTGGACTCAGGTTTCCCAGTACTAATACTATCAACCGGCTAGCTCTATATAAATCCAGGGAGTTGTGAAGTACTATCTATACAGGGTGTGTGCCCCTGATCTAAAGAGGGCGGCATTTTAGAGGAAAACAGGACTTTTGGTGGGAAACAGGACTTTAGCATGGGCTTGTCTTTAGATGGTGACAGTTGGCGAGGAGGAGGAGCAGAAGACTTTGGAGCAGATGATCTTCCACGCTCAGTTGCTCTTTCTCTGAAACGTAAATCAGCTTTCGTGCAGAGTGAGATTAGCTCATCTAACTTGGAAGGTAAGTCTCTGGTAGCTAACTCATCTTTAATACGCTCAGATAAGCCATGCCAGAATGCAGCATACAGGGCCTCGTCGTTCCATGCCAGTTCGGATGCCAGGATCTGGAACTATATTAGATATTGTCCTACAGTACGTGATCCCTGGCGTAAACGGAGAATCTCAGATGAAGCTGAAGTTACCCGGCCTGGCTCGTCGAAGATACGCCTGAATGTTGACACAAATGCAGTGTAGGAGGATAGCAGGGTGTCGGACCTCTCCCATAACGGTGATGCCCAATCAAGGGGTGATCCACTGAGAAGAGAGATAATGTAGGCAATTTTTGTACGGTCACTGGGAAAATTGCCAGGTTGTAGCTCAAACTGAATCTTACACTGGTTGAGAAATCCCCTGCAGAATCTTGGAGATCCGTCAAATTTTGCTGGCGTTGGAAGATGAAGACGTGGAGCAGAAATGGGTAAGGTGGGTGGGGTTATGGCTGGAGTCACTGTGGTTGACGCACCGGACGCGCCTGATCCACGGAGGGTTGTCTGAATCCCATCCAGCCGAGTAGAGAGATCTTGGAGACAGCGGATGATGTGGCCCTGTGCAGCCTCCTGATGTTCAAGTCGGGCTGCCAGTTCTTGCATCGGCCTGGCCGCTTGATCCTGGTCTCCGGCTGGATTCATATGGTCAGTGCTTACTGTCACAACTGAGGGCCTGAGCTGACGGGAGGCAGCCTCAGTTGTAGGGGCTGAGATGTAACGGAACCTGGGAGGTTGTATCAGACCCCTAGACATGTAAGTAACATGTAGAAGAACTGCCCGAAGGCGTGACCACGACAACCAGGGTAAAAGTCAATGATGTTTATTATGACATACTCCGTAACACAGCAGCAAATAAGAAAACATAAAATTCAGCAGGCAAATAATATAGTTCCTGGGTACTACAGGGTGGCAAGGACCACAGGGCTCTGGTAGTATAAGATAGTTCTAATTATCTTCTAGGTGGAAAGTCCTTACCAGGCCCGACTGTAGCAATGGAAATAGCCCAGGATCGTACCAGCTGGTGTTCCAGGAAAAGCTGGGCTGCTGTGGGTAAAACGGCTGCTGTGGATACTGGCTGAAACCAGACTGATGTTTACACGGAGTGAATACTGGCTGGAACCAGTTAAATAATAAAATGTAGCTTGAGAGCGATGAAATATGGAATGATGTGTGGAGCTTGAGAGCAGTGAAATAATAATACCAATGGTGAAGGGTAATCTGCAGAAAAGGGTACCGGCACTTTAAGAAGAGCTGACCTCTGCTGGAAGCTGGATGCTGTAAGCAGGTGGATCTGTGGCTGGAAGCAGATGAGTCCAAAAGGAAAGGAGAGTCAGGCTACACCGCAGGTGGAAGGCTGGAGCGGATCTCTTTAGTGGAGGTTTGGAAATAGGATCTGGAACCTGGAACACAACCACAGGAGAGAGACCAACTGGAACTAGGTTTGACAACCAAAGCACTGACGCCTTCCTTGCTCAGGCACAGAATATTTATACCTGCAGCAAGGAAGGGATTGGCTAGACAATTATGCAGATTAACAATGCAGACAGCAGATTGGTGGAAATGAGCAGATGACAGAATCCAACATGGCTGCGCCCATGCAGACACTTGGAGGGAAGATTGGTTTGTAATCCATGTGGGAACTTTAACAGTAATGGTGGCGCCGGCCACAGTAAACAGGAGACGCCAGGCTGATGAGTGCACATTTGAACCACGCGGGCACAGCGGAGGCCGCGGCTGACGTAATCGCCACACTGACATCCTGCATGCAGAAACTCAGGGACGGCGGCGGAGGCCGCGGGAGACGCCATTCCGGATGTAGGATGGCGCCGCGGTGACAGCGTCTCAGAGTGACAGGAGAGGAGGCAAGAATGTGGACATCAGTATAACGGATGGAATCCGGTCCTGGAACGCTGAGCCAGCCTTAGGAGGCATCTGAAGGGTAAGTAATGGCGTCCAGATACCCGGATCGTGACAATAGTCAACCAACGGGTCTTACATATGGGTGTTTAGAATTTCATAATACTGATGAATGGCATTTTGGCTTTGTCCTGGATGGTTGCCATCTACTTGGGTCCTCCAGCAAAAATTGCTATGCTTTCAGCTGGTACTAAATGCAGATGCCAGGCTATTAACCAACCAGCCCATTCAGCAATATCTTGAATCTCCTTCAATTCAACTGGGAGTTGAGCTTTCAGCTTTGCATCTTGGACTCCATGGCACTCACTTCCTCGCACAGTTCCAGAGGCCTCCAGTCTACAAACCATCAAAAACAGACTGATGACTTACCTGTTACTCACGCATTTCTCTAATGCTCTATTAATTCTGCAAAAATATTAGATAAAGCTGCATCTTCATGCTATCATTCGGTGTAAGCACATGCAAACGCCTGATGCAGGGATACGATCAACTCACACAATGCTTCAAAATCTAATTGAGACCCAAAGTGTTTTTGAAAATAGTTAATTGTGTGGCTAATGTTCAGTGAAATCGAATCAAAAAATTATAATTTAGTTGACTGTGAATGTAATAAAAATGATGGACGCTGTACCTAAAATATGTAATTGTTTCTTCAGCTGGAATCTTTTCTGTGGAATAATTTGCACTCATGTTTCTATTGCAGAATGAGCCTCTATCCTCCCGTTATGATGAACATTACAGATATCCGGCCCAACATAACCCAGGTGTCCGGTTACAGCAAGCAAGAGATTATGAGATTGAGCCTTTTAGGACTAACGATGATATGTTTTGTCTTCTTCGTGTTGGTTCTGATACTTATGCTGAGCATCTACTTCACCAAAATCCACGCCCGAGAAGAAGCCCGCTACCTCCTGTTTGCCCACATGCTCATCACTGACTTGGTGTACCTTCTCTTCAGTCTTTTCCTGTTTTTGATTTATTTCTATCCAATCACCTTTCCTGTACCATTGTGTTATGTTTTAGTCACTGTGTCTTCTACCTCTATGAAGGTCACACCGTACAACCTTGCCGTCATGTCCTTGGAACGCTATGTGGCCGTATGTTTCTCACTGAGACACGGAGAGATCTGCACCTTACACAGAACTGGGATTGCCATTGGTATAATATGGACAATTGGGCTTATACCTAATGTCGCTGATTTGATTGTTCTAACCACATCTGTAGATAAGGATTTTTTCTCCCTTTATGTGACTTGCAGCCGCACCAGGCTAACCATAACCTCAATGCAAAGCTCCATAAAACTCTTTACATACTCCCTAACTTTCTCCTTAGTGGGGCTGATCATCATATTCACCTACATCAAGATTACCATGGTTGCTTTTAAGATTGACTCCGGAAGGACTTCAGCCTCCAAGGCTGGTAAGACTGTCATTCTCCACGCGTTTCAGCTGATGCTATGTATGACGGCTTTCAGCTATGGCATTTTAGATGTGGTACTGAAAGATTTTGTTGTTTTATTACCAATCATTAACTTTTGCTTCTTCATGTGTCTACCAAGGTTCCTCAGCCCCCTTATATATGGAGTAAGAGATGAGCTCTTCCGCCATCACACAACAAGAATTATCTTCTGCAAAAATTAAAGATGTGACCCCAATTAATCCATCTGTAGGATAATATATTAGATGAGAACTCAGATACATTGTATTAGCGGACCCCTTACATAAGCATGGCTTTCTATAGAAGTGTTATAAATAATTACCTGTTCTATCATAGACTGGCTTTTCCAGTGCCTTAGAAATCACTGATCTTCTTCAGACAGAGCAGACGGAGGTGTCCATTGAATGTATTTTGCAATCTGCTTCTAGCACTGTGCAATATATTGTGTAATATAATGTGTATTATGGTAACAAGCCGTAACATTGTTGATTAAAACAATACTACTTATTAAGCATTATTTAGATTTGTGCAAAGATATACATCTTCAATGCACAAACCGATTGTGACAACCTGTCCCAATTCTTACACAAATATGCCTGTTTATACGGTACAGTATGTGCATTTCAAGGGGGTAGTTTGTTCGAAATGTAGCAGCATCTCCGGATGGGAGACCCTTGGAATTCCTCATAAAAAAATGCCAAGAAGGGGCATGTTCTTCCTGGTAAGGGGCATGGCCACACAATAGTACCTCCAATTCAAATTATGCCAAACACTAGTGCAACTTTATTCACATTATATCACATGAGTGGCCCTTATTCACATTGCGTCATATGGTACTATCCCTTATTTATGTTATGCCTCACAGTACTGCCCCTTATTCACATTACACCAAATTGTATCACTCCTTTTTGATGTTACACCACACTGTATCGCTGCTTATTCAGATTACACCACTCGGTAGTGCCCTTTATACACATTATGCCACACAGTTATAGGGCCTCTTATACACATAATGCCACAAAGTAATGACCCTTATACGTATTCCTCACATTGGTGAGGCCAGTAGCTTTTTTTTTTTTATTACTTTTCCTTGCAGCTACCTGAATCTGTGACTGTGCTTCGTGGGGTGGGGGTGGGAGGCTGGGCAGCGCCTCGGCTGCAGGAGAGGAACAGTGTCTCCACAAAGGTCCATGGGAGGAGGAGCTGCTGCTGGTCATGCACAGTACCCCTCCTCCTGTGGCCATTTTTTATGTTCCCCATTGCCCTCACTGACTGCTCCCAGCCCCTCAGCTCCTGCTGCTGCCAGATCCCGGCTGAGCTGCCCGATCACGTTAGCCAGCCCAAAGTAGGACCTCTGCTGGCCCTAGGCAGGCTTGTATGCCCCTAGGCATTTGTCTATCTTGCCTATGCCCATGGCCAGCTCTGTCTGTGAGTAACCAGGAGGTTTGTGTTTTTGGGAGTCAGCCTGTATTTCCAATGGGGCAACTATTTTACTACTAAGGTACACTCTATGTACAGCAGGTAATAACATGTATATAGGCACAAATACACATCATAGAAACATCCAGACATACTGTAAATGTGAAACATGTAATGAGGGACATGCCAATGTACAATCATTGTCATGGGAAAAAGGTCATAAATGTATATATTTAGGGAAAACAGGAAAGAGTTACAATGAATAAGGGGGTGAAGGCCGGTTTGTGAAATATGTTTTTACTTCTATGGTGTAAAAGTGGAATCGGGGCGGCTCCCATGCATACAGCCTGCGGACAAGTTAATGTATGCAAATCTCATTGCACCTCATTTGCATATCTTGCTCAGGTAGTTGTATAAAATATAATTCCTGTTAATTATTATATAGGTGGAAATTTACTAAGGTCCCGATTTGAGTCGAGATTGTATTTTCATATGAAAGTGCGACTCGGAAATGAGTTCAGTATGAATTGGCGGCGGACGGGATCCTGGCTCTTATGATCCCTACAGTGGGAACCTGGCCACCAGAATGCGGGCTCCCTGCGCTCACCACAGGTTCTATTCTTCTTCTATGGGTGTCGTGGACCCCCACTGAAGGAGAAAAGCCTGTGTCGCCAATATTCCTGACCGCTAGTGAGGATTCCGGCATTGGCACTGTGACCGCCGTGATCCTGACTAGCGGCATTTTAACCGCTTCCCTCATAAATTTACTAAACACAAATATCGTCAGTGTTGGGCCAGTTCGTATTGCGATACATTGCCGTCCACACAAATATGAATCAATAGACCATCGGTCAAACACTGCTGTTTTCACATACACCTCATACAACACGGGAATTTACTAAGAATTCGTCATCTTTATCACAGCTGACAATAGCCAAACACTGCCGGAAAAAGCATGGAATT
The DNA here is from genome assembly GCF_028390025.1 of Pseudophryne corroboree. Taxonomy (NCBI): domain Eukaryota; kingdom Metazoa; phylum Chordata; class Amphibia; order Anura; family Myobatrachidae; genus Pseudophryne; species Pseudophryne corroboree. The sequence continues at coordinate 31,192,349 of NC_086445.1, read as the reverse complement.
CATCCAGAAATAGAACTTTCATAATAGACCTGCCATGTGTACCAGAATTACTCATCTTATCTACAACAAACATGTCCCTCAGCGCACAGGATGTATACAACAAATTGTAGGACTCACATTGAAGGCGCACTTACCAAATATTATATTAGAAATGTAAAATACATCCCTTGGATTGAAAAATGGAAGAATCTCCGGAAGACAGTCCAAATAACTTTTTTCTTGCTGTATTCTTCTCTCACAATGGTGCCGGCATGTAAAAGAATAACCACATATACTGCACATATGTAATAAAGTTTCGAAAAACGCTTTCTCAATACGTGATGGAAACTCAGGGGGTCATTCTGACCTGATCACTCGCTGCAGTTCTCAGCGCAGCGATCAGGTCAGAACTGCGCATGCACTGCAACGGCGCATGGCTGACAGCTGACGGCTGTCATTGCCTAGCGATCGCCTCTGCCTGATTGACAGGCAGAGGCAGTCACCGGGCAGGAGGGGGCCGCAGGGTGGGCGCGGTCCAGCCAATGCAGGCGTGGCCGGACTGTGCGGGGGGAGGGCCGCAGCGGCTGTGTGACATCACACGCAGCCGATGTGAGCCGGGAAGTGACGGGTAGCTCCCGGCAAGCATGCAAAAGCTGCACTGGCCAGGAGCTATTTCTGAAGTGCAAAAGCATTGCCGCTGTGTGATGCTTTTTGCACTTCTGCGACGGGGCAGGGACTGACATGCGGGGCGGGCTAGCCCTTTGCTGGGCGTCCCCCCGCATGTCTATGTTCCTGATCGTAGCTGCGCTATATTTAGCACAGCTACGATCATGTCGGAATCAACCCCTCAGTCCTTTGTGGAGGAGTGGTCTAGTCCCAACATAGGAGCGTACCCTGACTCACACTCTCTAGGGATGGGTCAAACATATAAAGGTATTTTTATCCACCACATTATGTGGGTCACCGACAAGTGATGTACCCCTTCAAAGATAAGTGAGCATACCCCACTCACAAAGACAAGTTGATTTCAAACACGTAAAGGTTTCTTTGTGTTCATATACATGTTGAGTATCCCATATCCAAAATGCTTGGGACCAGAAGTATTTTGGATATCGGATTTTTCCATATTATTATTATTATTAACAGTTTCTTATATAGCGCAGCAAATTCCGTTGCGCTTTACAATTTGAAATAACAATGACAAAATGGGTGATAACAAACAGTCATAGAGGTAGGAAGGCCCTGCTCGCAAGCTTACAATCTATAGGGAAATAGGCATGTGTACATAAGGAAAGGTGCAATCTATTGCATAGAATGAGAAGACATGTGAGGACAGAGCCGGCCTTAGGCATAGGCAAACTAGGCAAATGCCTAGGGCATTTGGTATGCTTAGGGGCACCAGCAGCTTCTGCTGATTAAAATGATATGCGGCATGCCTATATTGTGTGTGTGACTGCGGCTGTATCTGCATACGAAATGCTATATTGCAGTGTTTTTATGGAAATCACTGTAATGTAGCATTTCGTATGCAGATACAGCCACAGTCGCACATAGTATATAGGCATGCTGCATATCACTTTAATCAGCAGAAGCTGCTTGTGCATCCTAGCGACATAGTAATGCAAATAAGATGCATTTTCATAAACAAAAGGCGCCCGACGTTAGCAGAGCTGCCAGCTGACTCATGCCAGGCATCTCCTGCAGAACTAGCGGCGGTGCTAGGGGGCACCAGCCAAAATCTTGCCTAGGGCATCATATTGGTTAAGGCCAGCTCTGTGTGAGGATATGTGTGGACTGTACAGAGTGGATGCAATTTGATAGGAAGGTTTATGAAAGTTATGTGGGCGGTTCTGGAATTTGGTATGCTTGCCTGAAGAGGTGAGTTTTCAGGGAACGCTTGAAGGTTTGGAGACTAGAGGAGAGTCTTATTGTGCGTGGTAGGGCATTCCACAGAGTGGGTGCAGCCCGATGAAAGTCCTGCAATCGTGAGTGGGAGCGAGTAATGAGTGTGGATGAGAGACGCAGGTCTTGTGAAGAGCGAAGAGGTCGGGTTGGGAGATATTTTGAGATAAGCGAAGTGATGTACGTTGGTGTAGTTTGGTTAATGGCCTTGTGTGTGAGTAAAAGTATTTTATATTGAATGCGGTAGAGTACAGGTAACCAATGGAGGGATTGACTGAGTGGATCTGCAGACGATGAACGTCTAGCGAGGAAGATAAGCCTCTCCTCTGCATTCAGAATGGATTGTAGTGGTGAGAGTCTCGTTTTGGGAAGACCAGTTAGGAGACTATTGCAATAATCAATGCGGGAGATGATGAGAGCGTGGATTAGAGTTTTAGCAGTGTCTTGTGTAAGGTATGGTCGTATTTTGGATATGTTTTTTAGATGCATGTAACATGATCTTGAGACAGATTGAATGTGGGGAACAAAGGACAGATCAGAGTCAAGGATGACACATTACATACATGACATATTATGGAATAATTGCACACCTTATACACCCAGCCTGAAGGTAATTTTAGCCAATATTTTTAATAACTTTGTGCATTAAACAAAGTGTGTGTACATTCACACAATTCATTTATGTTTCATATACACCTTATACACACAGCCTGAAGGTCATTTAATACAAATTTTTTAATAACTTTGTGTACAACGAGCCATCATAAAACAAAGGTTTCACTATCTCAGTCCTACTCAAAAAATTCCGTATTTCGGAATATTTGGATATGGGATACTCAACCTGTACATATTTTTGACTGTTGGTAAGGGGCGTACCCTACTCACTGTAGAATGGGTTGTATTGAAGCGTACCTGGTTTTTTTTCATAGGTTCCTCCAGTCTAGGGTCATCATGGTTTACATCCCCATATGTAGATAATCCACAACCAAACACCATGACATGATGTAGTGTAACAGCAAAGAAACAACATAAGGTTCATACACACTTGCCAAGAAAATGAGAAACGTCGCTTATTTTCACCCTTCCTGAGTGACGTCGCTCACTTTCTCGGCAAGTGTGTATGCCGCCGTCGACCGCCGATGCGCGGCCCCGTGAGTCTTTAATGACCCTTGCTGTCGGCCGTGCAGGCAGCTCAATTTGGACTGTCATCCAAGAGCTGCCTGCACGGCCCGGCCGCTGCGTGACATCACTGAGCGGTTTGGTCTTCTTTTCGCTCAGTGTGTATGACCGGCCGCTGCGTGACATCACTGAGCGGTATGGTCATCTTATCTCTCAGTGTACGCCCGTCCGCTGCGTGACATCACTGAGTGGTATGGTCATCTTATCTCTCAGTGTGTACGCCCGGCCGCTGCGTGACATCACTGAGCGGTATGGTCATCTTATCGCTCAGTGTGTATGACAGGCCGCTGCGTGACATCACTGAGCGGTATGGTCATCTTATCTCTCAGTGTGTACGCCCGGCCGCTGCGTGACATCACTGAGCGGTATGGTCATCTTATCGCTCAGTGTGTATGCCCAGCCACTGACCGCCCCAACCCAGGAGGGGAAACACTAGGTGACTACGCTCATAGAGCACATCTCCTAGTGTGTTCCCTTCCCACCTATACAGTACACACATGTGGTGTGTCACTTTGTCTAACAGTTATTTCTTATATATTTAAACTGCATGGACATAGGAACAAAGAAAAGCTCAAACAAATAATGAAAAAACAGAAGGAATATCAAGATACAGAATGGGACAAACTAAAATAAAATTAAAACTGCCATTTTCTGAGTTTTGGCCGTATTTCCCATATGTACCAAGGGCCTGATTCAGATTTGTAAGTAAAGCAAAAAAAAGCAATTCACTTTGTATCTGGAATAAGCCATGTTGCAATGCAGGGGGAATACATACATTTATATTTATTCTGTGCAGGGTAAATACTGGCTGCTCTTGCATACAGCCCACAAATGTTAGCTTAATTTTTACACTGCAATTTAGATTTGTTTGAACACACCCCACCGAAATCTAACTCTCTCTACACATGTTACATCTGCCCCACCTGCACTGCATCATGGTTTTGCCCAGGTGCTTTCTTTTTTGCTTTTCTTGCTAATCAGAACAAGGTCCAAAGCTCCAGAATGCAATACTTAGATGGCGTCGCCATACGCATTTTGCACTGAGAGGGATCAAATCGGATCCCTCCCAGAGTCCCCTGTTGCGTGTGTCATAAACCCGGAAGGCCTGTTCCCAATTCTACATGCATACCGGTGTCATTAATGCTATCCACCTGACACGTGGCAGGATGTTTCGCTGCATGGTACATACCGCCCTCTGTCATTTTATATCCTTCCTGCCTGTACAGAGAGGACCAACTTGTTCCTCCTATTAGGGCCTTATACTGGGCATAGAAGAGAAAGTAGAATCTGGGGTCTTGTGCCAATGAAGAATACAGAAACAAAGGCCGTCGGGACAGTCCCGCTCTCCCACCCGCGGGCCACAGTGTCCAGTGGGGAGATCAGTTGGGAGGCTCCCCGTCACTCACTGCTCTGCCTAGCATCTATTCACGGAAGACAGAGGGACTGGGGGCATACCAGCAGCTCACAGAGCGCTGGGCACCCCCCCACAGTGACGGGAAATGGGGGCGTGGCTTGTGATCGTGGCACTCCCACAAAGCAATGCCCCTTTCCTATAGGCCATGCCCCCTTTCCGGGTGGGCGTGGCGAAGCCGCACTGGCAAGTCCCTCAATTCCATGTCCCAATGTTGGGATGTATGCTGCAGTATCTAGAGCCTGTGTCAATTACATGGGATCTATTGTTGTCAGGAAAATGGGTGTTTAGTTTTGGCAGGAAAATGGATGGCATGGGGGCTGGAAAGCCCCCCACACCCTGCTAGGGGCTTCAGTGACCACAGGCCTATTGCCTGAAGTACTGGTAGAGGTGCATGGGTTCAGTGACCTGGTATTGGGGACACATGTAGGACGACCACTAGGGTTACCACCTCATCCCTTTAATTCTGGACACATTAATTACACAGGTTCTGTGGCTGGCTGACTTCAAGACTCCATTTCACCTGGTTCTGATCAGCCACAGAATCTGTGTAATTAATATATGTCCAGAATCAACCGCTTAATTGGCATCCCTGGAAAATTCCCGGGGCCAGCTGTGCTGTGCAGACTGGCATTCCTGGAAATTTTACGGGGCATGCCATTGCTCCCCCCTCCTCCACCTTACACTCCGCTCGGCCAGTAGACTTTTAAAGAATGACGCAAATGGGAGGTAGGGGGGAGAGGACTTCAGTGCTGGCGAGCTAGTGCCCACCAGCAAATGCTGCGTGGGGGATGGCCATCTGTGGGTTATCCATCGGCGGTCACCATTGATGGATAACCTCAATGGTGTAAAACCATATGAATTGGATCCATCGATGATTTTACCCATCGATGGTCATCCCTGATTAACATTACAAATGAAAACCAGGGGCGTGGCTTAGTGGGTGTCAGGGGGCGGAGCTAAGCTACATGCCCTGACTCTTTGATTAAAAAAAATTGGTAGCACTGAACCATCGATGGCGGGAAATCATCTGGTTCTCCCCCATCTATGGTAAAAGTATTCTACATCGGTCATGGACCATCAATGATTTTGAATCATCGATGGTCGATGGCTACCCCTAGGCAATGAGCATTCCCTGTGGCAACGAGCATTCTCCATGGCAACGAGCATGGATACCAGAGCATAAAACTCCTGGCAAAAAGCATGACATAGCACTTGAAACCCCTGGCAATGCACATGAAACCCCTGGCAATGCACATGAAACCCCTGGCAACGCGCATGAAACCCCTGGCAATGCGCACATGAAACCCCTGGCAATGCGCACATGAAACCCCTGGCAATACGCATGAAACCCCTGGCAATACGCATGAAACCCCTGGCAACGCTCAGGTAAAAAAATTAAAATCCTGCCCTGGGAGGTATGATGAAGTTCCAAAAACCCGCCAGTGAAGGGGTTAAAGAGATGAGGTGGTAACCCTAACGACCACCCATCTGGTCACACTGCCATAATACAGCTAACAAGAGTGTCACAGCATAGTAATACTAACAGAGGGGAAATTAGTATAAACTATACTTTTATTTACAATTGTGCATTTCTGCATAACACTACAATACATATCACCTGTCACGTGTCAGCAAATATTGCACAACCAGATGTCAGGAAACACTGGAGATCAGGAACGTAGCCCTATGGAATAGCGCAGCAGAGGTGAATGTAATGAGACAGGTTACTCTATAGAGTCAGGGAGGTATAAATATGGCATTAGAAGACAGATAGGAATAACATACAAGTTACAGAGACTGAACCTGAATTATTGCTCTACATCTGTGTGCTGGGACTACGCTGCTAGAGAACAGTTATACCTCCATCTGTGTGCTGGGACTACGCTGCCAAACACCAGTTATACCTCCATCTGTGTGCTGTGACTACGCTGCCAAACACCAGTTATACCTCCATCTGTATGCTGGGACTACGCTGCTAGAGAACAGTTATACCTCCGCCTGTATGCTGGGAGGACAGTGCACTGCAAGACACCAGTTATACCTCCATCTGTATGCTGGGACTACGCTGCTAGAGAACAGTTATACCTCCATCTGTGTGCTGGGACTGTGCTGTTAGACAACAGTTATACCTCCATCTGTATGCTGGGACTACGCTGCTAGACACCAGTTATACCTCCATCTGTATGCTGGGACTGTGCTGCTAGAGAACAGTTATACCTCCATCTGTATGCTGTGACTACGCTGCCAAACACCAGTTATACCTCCATCTGTATGCTGGGACTACGCTGCTAGAGAACAGTTATACCTCCATCTGTGTGCTGGGACTACGCTGCTAGAGAACAGTTATACCTCCACCTGTATGCTGGGAGGACAGTGCACTGCTAGACACCAGCTGTACAGTGAGTATGGGATTAATGACAATAAGACTCATGTAAATTCTCCTTGTAGGACTGTTACTTAGCTGTACAAGTGAGGGAGGAAGGATAAGAGCCTGCATCGTATTCAGTGCTTTTTACTGTATGGAAAACGTTGCAGTTAATCTGTACACATGGCGGGTCATTCCGACCCGTTCGCACGCTGCTGGTTGTCGCAGCGGTGCAAACAGGTCGGGACTGTGCCTGCTCGGTGCCCGTAATGCGCATGCGCGTCATTGCCCAGCAACAGCCATCGCCGGACAACGACCAGAAGAAAGAAGAAAATAATCGCTAGCGAGATCGCAAGAAGATTGACAGCAGGGAGGCGTTCCGGGGCGGATACTCACCATTGTCTGGGAGTGGTGAGTCCAACGCAGGCATGTCCAGGCGTTTGGAGGGAGGATGTCTGACGTCAATTCCGGGACCTGCATCGCTGGATCGATCGCACAAGGTAAGTAACTCTTACCCTGGTCTTGTTTTACAGGAATCTGTTTTTGCATAGCAGGGCTGAACAAGCGTTCGCAGCCCTGCTATGCAGAAATACACTCCCCCATAGGCGGCGTCAAGTTGATCGCACGGGCAGCAAAAAGTTGCTACGTGTGATCAACTCGGAATGACCACCATGAGCCGGTACATACCTAGGGGGATCCGTAACAAGTCTTGGAGAGATATAAAGTGGAGACGTTGCTATATTAATAACAGGTGATTGGTTGGTGTGGGCAACTTTTTTCAGTTTATCTCTCTCCAAAGTCTGATACGTCTCCCCCCTATAGAGACTCCACACGCTGGACAAGTCTACACAAACTTATTTTATCATGTTTTTAAAAAATAATTTCACTGGTTTGTTCCTGTTTCTGTAACTAGTGTGGCGCTGTGTAACAATGAGAACAGACTGAAGAAAAAATGTGATGGTAGGTCCTTGCGCCATTCTGAAATATTATGGCTTTTTCCCAAATATATTCCACTTTTACTTCAAGTGTAAGTGGGATAAAACTAGTGATGTGCACCGGAAATTTTTAGGGTTTTGTGTTTTGGTTGTGGATTCGGTTCTGCGGCCGTGTTTTGGATTCGGGTGTTTTTTTTTACAAAAACCCCTCAAAAACAGCTTAAATCATAGAATTTGGGGGTCATTTTTAACCCATAGTATTATTAACCTCAATAACAATAATTTCCACTCATTTCCAGTCTATTCTGAACACCTCACACCTTACAATATTATTTTTAGTCCTAAAATTTGCACCAATGTCGCTGGATGGCTTAGCTAAGTGACCCAAGTGGCCGACACAAACACCTGGCCCATCTAGGAGTGGCACTGCAGTGTCAGACAGGATGGCAGATTTAAAAAATAGTCCCCAAATAGAACATGATGCAAAGAAAAAAAGAGGTGCAATGAGGTAGCTGTGTGACTAAGCTAAGCAACCCAAGTGGCCGACACAAACACCTGGCCCATCTAGGAGTGGCACTGCAGTGTCAGACAGGATGGCAGATTTAAAAAATAGTCCCCAAACAGCCCATGATGCAAAGAAAAAAAGAGGTGCAATGAGGTAGCTGTGTGACTAAGCTAAGCGACCCAAGTGGCCGACACAAACACCTGGCCCATCTAGGAGTGGCACTGCAGTGTCAGACAGGATGGCAGATTTAAAAAATAGTCCCCAAACAGCACATGATGCAAAGAAAAAAAGAGGTGCAATGAGATAGCTGTGTGATTAAGCTAAGCGACACAAGTGGCCGACACAAACACCTGGCCCATCTAGGAGTGGCACTGCAGTGTCAGACAGGATGGCAGATTTAAAAAATAGTCCCCAAACAGCACATGATGCAAAAAAAAGATGTGCAATGAGGTAGCTGTGTGACTAAGCTAAGCGACCCAAGTGGCCGACACAAACACCTGGCCCATCTAGGATTGGTACTGCAGTTTTCTAGCGAGAGGATGAGTGCTTCCATCCTCATGTGAATCTGAACCACTAGCCATGAACATAGGCCAGGGCCTCAGCCGTTCCTTGCCACTCCGTGGGCAATATTTACTAATATTCGTGTTTTGGCCGTTTTGAAGGGTGTTTGAACTCGAATGGTATCGGGTGCATTTTACTGCAACTTTTTGAATCCTGATACGATCATTCACTAAGCTGCCGAGTTTTGCACATCGTTTTTTCCGATGTCGATGTGATTCGTAATATCAGGCATAGAGATGAGCGGGTTCGGTTTCTCTGAATCCGAACCCGCACGAACTTCATGTTTTTTTTCACGGGTCCGAGCGACTCGGATCTTCTCGCCTTGCTCGGTTAACCCGAGCGCGCCCGAACGTCATCATGACGCTGTCGGATTCTCGCGAGACTCGGATTCTATATAAGGAGCCGCGCGTCGCCGCCATTTTCACACGTGCATTGAGATTGATAGGGAGAGGACGTGGCTGGCGTCCTCTCCATTTAGATTAGGAGAGAGAGAGAGATTGACCTGAGGCTGATACTGTAGAAGAGAGTGCAGAGTTTAGTGACTGACCACAGTGACCACCAGCAGTGCAGTTGTTTTATTTAATATATCCGTTCTCTGCCTGAAAAAAACGGTACACACAGTGACTCAGTCACATACCATATCTGTGTGCACTGCTCAGCCCAGTGTGCTGCATGCCTGCATCATCTATGTATATATTATATATCTGACTGTGCTCAGCTCACACAGCTTATAATTGTGGGGGAGACTGGGGAGCACTGCAGTGCCAGTTATAGGTTATAGCAGGAGCCAGGAGTACAAGACAGTCACATACCATATCTGTGTGCACTGCTCAGCCCAGTGTGCTGCATCATCTATGTATATATTATATATCTGACTGTGCTCAGCTCACACAGCTTATAATTGTGGGGGAGACTGGGGAGCACTGCAGTGCCAGTTATAGGTTATAGCAGGAGCCAGGAGTACATATTATATTAAAATTAAACAGTGCACACTTTTGCTGCAGGAGTGCCACTGCCAGTGTGACTGACCAGTGACCTGACCACACTGACCACCAGTATAGTTAGTAGTATACTATATTGTGATTGCCTGAAAAAGTTAAACACTCGTCGTGTGACTTCACTTGTGTGGTGTTTTTTTTTTTATTCTATAAAAAACTCATTCTGCTGACAGACAGTGTCCAGCAGGTCCGTCATTATATAATATATATACCTGTCCGGCTGCAGTAGTGATATATATATATTTTTTATATCATTATTTATCATCCAGTCGCAGCAGACACAGTACGGTAGTTCACGGCTGTAGCTACCTCTGTGTCGGCACTCGGCAGTCCATCCATAATTGTATACCACCTACCCGTGGTTTTTTTTTCTTTCTTCTTTATACATACATACATACTACTACATCTCTTTATCAACCAGTCTATATTAGCAGCAGACACAGTACAGTACGGTAGTTCACGGCTGTGGCTACCTCTGTGTCGGCACTCGGCAGTCCGTCCATAATTGTATACCACCTAACCGTGTTTTTTTTTTCTTTCTTCTTTATACATACATACTACGACATCTCTTTATCAACCAGTCTATATTAGCAGCAGACACAGTACAGTACGGTAGTTCACGGCTGTGGCTACCTCTGTGTCGGCACTCGGCAGTCCGTCCATAATTGTATACCACCTAACCGTGTTTTTTTTTTCTTTCTTCTTCATACATACATACTACGACATCTCTTTATCAACCAGTCTATATTAGCAGCAGACACAGTACAGTACGGTAGTTCACGGCTGTGGCTACCTCTGTGTCGGCACTCGGCAGTCCGTCCATAATTGTATACCACCTAACCGTGGTTTTTTTTTCTTTCTTCTTTATACATACATACTACGACATCTCTTTATCAACCAGTCTATATTAGCAGCAGACACAGTACAGTACGGTAGTTCACGGCTGTGGCTACCTCTGTGTCGGCACTCGGCAGTCCGTCCATAATTGTATACCACCTAACCGTGTTTTTTTTTTCTTTCTTCTTCATACATACATACTACGACATCTCTTTATCAACCAGTCTATATTAGCAGCAGACACAGTACAGTACGGTAGTTCACGGCTGTGGCTACCTCTGTGTCGGCACTCGGCAGTCCGTCCATAATTGTATACCACCTACCCGTGTTTTTTTTTTCTTTCTTCTTTATACATACATACTACTACATCTCTTTATCAACCAGTCTATATTAGCAGCAGACACAGTACAGTATGGTAGTTCACGGCTGTGGCAACCTCTGTGTCGGCACTCGGCAGTCCGTCCATAATTGTATACCACCTACCCGTGTTTTTTTTTTCTTTCTTCTTCATACATACATACTACGACATCTCTTTATCAACCAGTCTATATTAGCAGCAGACACAGTACAGTACGGTAGTTCACGGCTGTGGCTACCTCTGTGTCGGCACTCGGCAGTCCGTCCATAATTGTATACCACCTAACCGTGGTTTTTTTTTCTTTCTTCTTCATACATACATACTACGACATCTCTTTATCAACCAGTCTATATTAGCAGCAGACACAGTACGGTAGTTCACGGCTGTAGCTACCTCTGTGTCGGCACTCGGCAGTCCGTCCATAATTGTATACTAGTATCCATCCATCTCCATTGTTTACCTGAGGTGCCTTTTAGTTGTGCCTATTAAAATATGGAGAACAAAAATGTTGAGGTTCCAAAATTAGGGAAAGATCAAGATCCACTTCCACCTCGTGCTGAAGCTGCTGCCACTAGTCATGGCCGAGACGATGAAATGCCAGCAACGTCGTCTGCCAAGGCCGATGCCCAATGTCATAGTACAGAGCATGTCAAATCCAAAACACCAAATATCAGTAAAAAAAGGACTCCAAAACCTAAAATAAAATTGTCGGAGGAGAAGCGTAAACTTGCCAATATGCCATTTACCACACGGAGTGGCAAGGAACGGCTGAGGCCCTGGCCTATGTTCATGGCTAGTGGTTCAGCTTCACATGAGGATGGAGGCACTCAGCCTCTCGCTAGAAAAATGAAAAGACTCAAGCTGGCAAAAGCAGTAGCACCGCAAAGAACTGTGCGTTCTTCGAAATCCCAAATCCACAAGGAGAGTCCAATTGTGTCGGTTGCGATGCCTGACCTTCCCAACACTGGACGTGAAGAGCATGCGCCTTCCACCATTTGCACGCCCCCTGCAAGTGCTGGAAGGAGCACCCGCAGTCCAGTTCCTGATAGTCAGATTGAAGATGTCAGTGTTGAAGTACACCAGGATGAGGAGGATACGGGTGTTGCTGGCGCTGGGGAGGAAATTGACCAGGAGGATTCTGATGGTGAGGTGGTTTGTTTAAGTCAGGCACCCGGGGAGACACCTGTTGTCCGTGGGAGGAATATGGCCGTTGACATGCCTGGTGAAAATACCAAAAAAATCAGCTCTTCGGTGTGGAACTATTTCAACAGAAATGCGGACAACAGGTGTCAAGCCGTGTGTTCCCTTTGTCAAGCTGTAATAAGTAGGGGTAAGGACGTTAACCACCTCGGAACATCCTCCCTTATACGTCACCTGCAGCGCATTCATAATAAGTCAGTGACAAGTTCAAAAACTTTGGGTGACAGCGGAAGCAGTCCACTGACCAGTAAATCCCTTCCTCTTGTAACCAAGCTCACGCAAACCACCCCACCAACTCCCTCAGTGTCAATTTCCTCCTTCCCCAGGAATGCCAATAGTCCTGCAGGCAATGTCACTGGCAATTCTGACGAGTCCTCTCCTGCCTGGGATTCCTCCGATGCATCCTTGCGTGTAACGCCTACTGCTGCTGGCGCTGCTGTTGTTGCTGCTGGGAGTCGATGGTCATCCCAGAGGGGAAGTCGTAAGCCCACTTGTACTACTTCCAGTAAGCAATTGACTGTTCAACAGTCCTTTGCGAGGAAGATGAAATATCACAGCAGTCATCCTGCTGCAAAGCGGATAACTGAGGCCTTGACAACTATGTTGGTGTTAGACGTGCGTCCGGTATCCGCCGTTAGTTCACAGGGAACTAGACAATTTATTGAGGCAGTGTGCCCCCGTTACCAAATACCATCTAGGTTCCACTTCTCTAGGCAGGCGATACCGAGAATGTACACGGACGTCAGAAAAAGACTCACCAGTGTCCTAAAAAATGCAGTTGTACCCAATGTCCACTTAACCACGGACATGTGGACAAGTGGAGCAGGGCAGGGTCAGGACTATATGACTGTGACAGCCCACTGGGTAGATGTATGGACTCCCACCGCAAGAACAGCAGCGGCGGCACCAGTAGCAGCATCTCGCAAACGCCAACTCTTTCCTAGGCAGGCTACGCTTTGTATCACCGGTTTCCAGAATACGCACACAGCTGAAAACCTCTTACGGCAACTTAGGAAGATCATCGCGGAATGGCTTACCCCAATTGGACTCTCCTGTGGATTTGTGGCATCGGACAACGCCAGCAATATTGTGTGTGCATTAAATATGGGCAAATTCCAGCACGTCCCATGTTTTGCACATACCTTGAATTTGGTGGTGCAGAATTATTTAAAAAACGACAGGGGCGTGCAAGAGATGCTGTCGGTGGCCAGAAAAATTGCGGGACACTTTCGGCGTACAGGCACCACGTACAGAAGACTGGAGCACCACCAAAAACTACTGAACCTGCCCTGCCATCATCTGAAGCAAGAAGTGGTAACGAGGTGGAATTCAACCCTCTATATGCTTCAGAGGTTGGAGGAGCAGCAAAAGGCCATTCAAGCCTATACAATTGAGCACGATATAGGAGGTGGAATGCACCTGTCTCAAGCGCAGTGGAGAATGATTTCAACGTTGTGCAAGGTTCTGATGCCCTTTGAACTTGCCACACGTGAAGTCAGTTCAGACACTGCCAGCCTGAGTCAGGTCATTCCCCTCATCAGGCTTTTGCAGAAGAAGCTGGAGACATTGAAGGAGGAGCTAACACGGAGCGATTCCGCTAGGCATGTGGGACTTGTGGATGGAGCCCTTAATTCGCTTAACAAGGATTCACGGGTGGTCAATCTGTTGAAATCAGAGCACTACATTTTGGCCACCGTGCTCGATCCTAGATTTAAAGCCTACCTTGGATCTCTCTTTCCGGCAGACACAAGTCTGCTGGGGTTGAAAGACCTGCTGGTGAGAAAATTGTCAAGTCAAGCGGAACGCGACCTGTCAACATCTCCTCCTTCACATTCTCCCGCAACTGGGGGTGCGAGGAAAAGGCTCAGAATTCCGAGCCCACCCGCTGGCGGTGATGCAGGGCAGTCTGGAGCGACTGCTGATGCTGACATCTGGTCCGGACTGAAGGACCTAACAACGATTACGGACATGTCGTCTACTGTCACTGCATATGATTCTCTCACCATTGAAAGAATGGTGGAGGATTATATGAGTGACCGCATCCAAGTAGGCACGTCACACAGTCCATACTTATACTGGCAGGAAAAAGAGGCAATTTGGAGGCCATTGCACAAACTGGCTTTATTCTACCTAAGTTGCCCTCCCACAAGTGTGTACTCCGAAAGAGTGTTTAGTGCTGCCGCTCACCTTGTCAGCAATCGGCGTACGAGGTTACATCCAGAAAATGTGGAGAAGATGATGTTCATTAAAATGAATTATAATCAATTCCTCCGCGGAGACATTGACCAGCAGCAATTGCCTATACAAAGTACACAGGGAGCTGAGATGGTGGATTCCAGTGGGGACGAATTGATAATCTGTGAGGAGGGGGATGTACACGGTGATATATCGGAGGGTGATGATGAGGTGGACATCTTGCCTCTGTAGAGCCAGTTTGTGCAAGGAGAGATTAATTGCTTCTTTTTGGGGGGGGGTCCAAACCAACCCGTCATATCAGTCACAGTCGTGTGGCAGACCCTGTCACTGAAATGATGGGTTGGTTAAAGTGTGCATGTCCTGTTTTGTTAATACAACATAAGGGTGGGTGGGAGGGCCCAAGGACAATTCCATCTTGCACCTCTTTTTTCTTTTATTTTTCTTTGCGTCATGTGCTGTTTGGGGAGGGTTTTTTGGAAGGGACATCCTGCGTGACACTGCAGTGCCACTCCTAAATGGGCCCGGTGTTTGTGTCGGCCACTAGGGTCGCTAATCTTACTCACACAGTCAGCTACCTCATTGCGCCTCTTTTTTTCTTTGCGTCATGTGCTGATTGGGGAGGGTTTTTTGGAAGGGACATCCTGCGTGACACTGCAGTGCCACTCCTAAATGGGCCCGGTGTTTGTGTCGGCCACTAGGGTCGCTAATCTTACTCACACAGTCAGCTACCTCATTGCGCCTCTTTTTTTCTTTGCGTCATGTGCTGATTGGGGAGGGTTTTTTGGAAGGGACATCCTGCGTGACACTGCAGTGCCACTCCTAAATGGGCCCGGTGTTTGTGTCGGCCACTAGGGTCGCTAATCTTACTCACACAGTCAGCTACCTCATTGCGCCTCTTTTTTTCTTTGCGTCATGTGCTGATTGGGGAGGGTTTTTTGGAAGGGACATCCTGCGTGACACTGCAGTGCCACTCCTAAATGGGCCCGGTGTTTGTGTCGGCCACTAGGGTCGCTAATCTTACTCACACAGTCAGCTACCTCATTGCGCCTCTTTTTTTCTTTGCGTCATGTGCTGATTGGGGAGGGTTTTTTGGAAGGGACATCCTGCGTGACACTGCAGTGCCACTCCTAAATGGGCCCGGTGTTTGTGTCGGCCACAAGGGTCGCTAATCTTACTCACACAGTCAGCTACCTCATTGCGCCTCTTTTTTTCTTTGCGTCATGTGCTGATTGGGGAGGGTTTTTTGGAAGGGACATCCTGCGTGACACTGCAGTGCCTCTCCTAAATGGGCCCGGTGTTTGTGTCGGCCACTAGGGTCGCTAATCTTACTCACACAGTCAGCTACCTCATTGCGCCTCTTTTTTTCTTTGCGTCATGTGCTGATTGGGGAGGGTTTTTTGGAAGGGACATCCTGCGTGACACTGCAGTGCCTCTCCTAAATGGGCCCGGTGTTTGTGTCGGCCACTAGGGTCGCTAATCTTACTCACACAGTCAGCTACCTCATTGCGCCTCTTTTTTTCTTTGCGTCATGTGCTGATTGGGGAGGGTTTTTTGGAAGGGACATCCTGCGTGACACTGCAGTGCCACTCCTAAATGGGCCCGGTGTTTGTGTCGGCCACTAGGGTCGCTTATCTTACTCACACAGTCAGCTACCTCATTGCGCCTCTTTTTTTCTTTGCGTCATGTGCTGATTGGGGAGGGTTTTTTGGAAGGGACATCCTGCGTGACACTGCAGTGCCACTCCTAGATGGGCCAGGTGTTTGTGTCGGCCACTAGTGTCGCTTAGCTTAGTCATCCAGCGACCTTGGTGCAAATTTTAGGACTAAAAATAATATTGTGAGGTGTGAGGTATTCAGAATAGACTGAAAATGAGTGGAAATTATGGTTTTTGAGGTTAATAATAATATGGGATCAAAATGACCCCCAAATTCTATGATTTAAGCTGTTTTTTAGTGTTTTTTTAAAAAAACACCCGAATCCAAAACACACCCGAATCCGACAAAAAAAATTCGGTGAGGTTTTGCCAAAACGTGGTCGAACCCAAAACACGGCCGCGGAACCGAACCCAAAACCAAAACACAAAACCCGAAAAATTTCAGGCGCTCATCTCTAATCAGGCAGTGTTTTACGGGAGTGATGAGTAAAGCACTGCCTGAAAAAACACAAGGAATCCCGGCCGGATCTGTGAGATCCGTGCAGGGCTTCATTGTGTACCTTAAAAAGTTGATTAAAGTCTTTAAAAATCTGTAAAAAATTACGTGGAGTCCCCCCTTCTAAGCATAACCAGCCTCAGACTCTTTGAGCCGGTCCTGGTTGAAAAAATATGGGGGGAAAAATGACAGGGGTTCCCCCATATTTAATCAACCAGCACCGGGCTCTGCGCCTGGTCCTGGTTCCAAAAATACGGGGGACAAAAAGCGTAGGGGTCCCCCGTATTTCTGAAACCAGCACCGGGCTCCACTAGCTGGGGAGATAATGCCACAGCCGGGGGACACTTTGATATCGGTCCCTGCGGCCGTGCCATTAAAACCCCAACTAGTCACCCCTGGCCGGGGTACCCTGGAGGAGTGGGGACTAGAGATGAGCGCCGGAAATTTTTCGGGTTTTGTGTTTTGGTTTTGGGTTCGGTTCCGCGGCCGTGTTTTGGGTTCGACCGCGTTTTGGCAAAACCTCACCGAATTTTTTTTGTCGGATTCGGGTGTGTTTTGGATTCGGGTGTTTTTTTAAAAAAACCCTAAAAAACAGCTTAAATCATAGAATTTGGGGGTAATTTTGATCCCAAAGTATTATTAACCTCAAAAAACATAATTTACACTCATTTTCAGCCTATTCTGAACACATCACACCTCACAATATTATTTTTAGTCCTAAAATTTGCACCGAGGTCGCTGTGTGAGTAAGATAAGCGACCCTAGTGGCCGACACAAACACCGGGCCCATCTAGGAGTGGCACTGCAGTGTCACGCAGGATGGCCCTTCCAAAAAACCCTCCCCAAACAGCACATGACGCAAAGAAAAAAAGAGGCGCAATGAGGTAGCTGACTGTGTGAGTAAGATTAGCGACCCTAGTGGCCGACACAAACACCGGGCACATCTAGGAGTGGCACTGCAGTGTCACGCAGGATGTCCCTTCCAAAAAACCCTCCCCAAACAGCACATGACGCAAAGAAAAAAAGAGGCGCAATGAGGTAGCTGTGTGAGTAAGATTAGCGACCCTAGTGGCCGACACAAACACCGGGCCCATCTAGGAGTGGCACTGCAGTGTCACGCAGGATGTCCCTTCCAAAAAACCCTCCCCAATCAGCACATGATGCAAAGAAAAAGAAAAGAAAAAAGAGGTGCAAGATGGAATTATCCTTGGGCCCTCCCACCCACCCTTATGTTGTATAAACAAAACAGGACATGCACACTTTAACCAACCCATCATTTCAGTGACAGGGTCTGCCACACGACTGTGACTGATATGACGGGTTGGTTTGGACCCCCCCCAAAAAAGAAGCAATTAATCTCTCCTTGCACAAACTGGCTCTACAGAGGCAAGATGTCCACCTCATCTTCACCCTCCGATATATCACCGTGTACATCCCCCTCCTCACAGATTATCAATTCGTCCCCACTGGAATCCACCATCTCAGCTCCCTGTGTACTTTGTGGAGGCAATTGCTGCTGGTCAATGTCTCCGCGGAGGAATTGATTATAATTCATTTTAATGAACATCATCTTCTCCACATTTTCTGGATGTAATTTCGTACGCCGATTGCTGACAAGGTGAGCGGCGGCACTAAACACTCTTTCGGAGTACACACTTGTGGGAGGGCAACTTAGGTAGAATAAAGCCAGTTTGTGCAAGGGCCTCCAAATTGCCTCTTTTTCCTGCCAGTATAAGTACGGACTGTGTGACGTGCCTACTTGGATGCGGTCACTCATATAATCCTCCACCATTCTATCAATGTTGAGAGAATCATATGCAGTGACAGTAGACGACATGTCCGTAATCGTTGTCAGGTCCTTCAGTCCGGACCAGATGTCAGCATCAGCAGTCGCTCCAGACTGCCCTGCATCACCGCCAGCGGGTGGGCTCGGAATTCTGAGCCTTTTCCTCGCACCCCCAGTTGCGGGAGAATGTGAAGGAGGAGATGTTGACAGGTCGCGTTCCGCTTGACTTGACAATTTTGTCACCAGCAGGTCTTTCAACCCCAGCAGACCTGTGTCTGCCGGAAAGAGAGATCCAAGGTAGGCTTTAAATCTAGGATCGAGCACGGTGGCCAAAATGTAGTGCTCTGATTTCAACAGATTGACCACCCGTGAATCCTTGTTAAGCGAATTAAGGGCTGCATCCACAAGTCCCACATGCCTAGCGGAATCGCTCCGTGTTAGCTCCTTCTTCAATGCCTCCAGCTTCTTCTGCAAAAGCCTGATGAGGGGAATGACCTGACTCAGGCTGGCAGTGTCTGAACTGACTTCACGTGTGGCAAGTTCAAAGGGCATCAGAACCTTGCACAACGTTGAAATCATTCTCCACTGCACTTGAGACAGGTGCATTCCATCTCCTATATCGTGCTCAATTGTATAGGCTTGAATGGCCTTTTGCTGCTCCTCCAACCTCTGAAGCATATAGAGGGTTGAATTCCACCTCGTTACCACTTCTTGCTTCAGATGATGGCAGGGCAGGTTCAGTAGTTTTTGGTGGTGCTCCAGTCTTCTGTACGTGGTGCCTGTACGCCGAAAGTGTCCCGCAATTTTTCTGGCCACCGACAGCATCTCTTGCACGCCCCTGTCGTTTTTTAAAAAATTCTGCACCACCAAATTCAAGGTATGTGCAAAACATGGGACGTGCTGGAATTTGCCCATATTTAATGCACACACAATATTGCTGGCGTTGTCCGATGCCACAAATCCACAGGAGAGTCCAATTGGGGTAAGCCATTCCGCGATGATCTTCCTCAGTTGCCGTAAGAGGTTTTCAGCTGTGTGCGTATTCTGGAAAGCGGTGATACAAAGCGTAGCCTGCCTAGGAAAGAGTTGGCGTTTGCGAGATGCTGCTACTGGTGCCGCCGCTGCTGTTCTTGCGGCGGGAGTCCATACATCTACCCAGTGGGCTGTCACAGTCATATAGTCCTGACCCTGCCCTGCTCCACTTGTCCACATGTCCGTGGTTAAGTGGACATTGGGTACAACTGCATTTTTTAGGAGACTGGTGAGTCTTTTTCTGACGTCCGTGTACATTCTCGGTATCGCCTGCCTAGAGAAGTGGAACCTAGATGGTATTTGGTAACGGGGGCACACTGCCTCAATAAATTGTCTAGTTCCCTGTGAACTAACGGCGGATACCGGACGCACGTCTAACACCAACATAGTTGTCAAGGACTCAGTTATCCGCTTTGCAGTAGGATGACTGCTGTGATATTTCATCTTCCTCGCAAAGGACTGTTGAACAGTCAATTGCTTACTGGAAGTAGTACAAGTGGGCTTACGACTTCCCCTCTGGGATGACCATCGACTCCCAGCGGCAACAACAGCAGCGCCAGCAGCAGTAGGCGTTACACGCAAGGATGCATCGGAGGAATCCCAGGCAGGAGAGGACTCGTCAGACTTGCCAGTGACATGGCCTGCAGGACTATTGGCATTCCTGGGGAAGGAGGAAATTGACACTGAGGGAGTTGGTGGGGTGGTTTGCGTGAGCTTGGTTACAAGAGGAAGGGATTTACTGGTCAGTGGACTGCTTCCGCTGTCACCCAAAGTTTTTGAACTTGTCACTGACTTATTATGAATGCGCTGCAGGTGACGTATAAGGGAGGATGTTCCGAGGTGGTTAACGTCCTTACCCCTACTTATTACAGCTTGACAAAGGGAACACACGGCTTGACACCTGTTGTCCGCATTTCTGGTGAAATACCTCCACACCGAAGAGCTGATTTTTTTGGTATTTTCACCTGGCATGTCAACGGCCATATTCCTCCCACGGACAACAGGTGTCTCCCCGGGTGCCTGACTTAAACAAACCACCTCACCATCAGAATCCTCCTGGTCAATTTCCTCCCCAGCGCCAGCAACACCCATATCCTCCTCATCCTGGTGTACTTCAACACTGACATCTTCAATCTGACTATCAGGAACTGGACTGCGGGTGCTCCTTCCAGCACTTGCAGGGGGCATGCAAATAGTGGAAGGCGCATGCTCTTCACGTCCAGTGTTGGGAAGGTCAGGCATCGCAAACGACACAATTGGACTCTCCTTGTGGATTTGGGATTTCAAAGAACGCACAGTTCTTTGTGGTGCTTTTGCCAGCTTGAGTCTTTTCAGTTTTCTAGCGAGAGGCTGAGTGCTTCCATCCTCATGTGAAGCTGAACCACTAGCCATGAACATAGGCCAGGGCCTCAGCCGTTCCTTGCCACTCCGTGTGGTAAATGGCATATTGGCAAGTTTACGCTTCTCCTCCGACAATTTTATTTTAGGTTTTGGAGTCCTTTTTTTTCTGATATTTGGTGTTTTGGATTTGACATGCTCTGTACTATGACATTGGGCATCGGCCTTGGCAGACGACGTTGCTGGCATTTCATCGTCTCGGCCATGACTAGTGGCAGCAGCTTCAGCACGAGGTGGAAGTGGATCTTGATCTTTCCCTAATTTTGGAACCTCAACTTTTTTGTTCTCCATATTTTATAGGCAGAACTAAAAGGCACCTCAGGTAAACAATGGAGATGGATGGATTGGATACTAGTATACAATTATGGACGGACTGCCACGGTTAGGTGGTATAAAAAAACCACGGTTAGGTGGTATATATTATAATAATAATACAATTATGGATGGACGGACTGCCTGCCGACTGCCGACACAGAGGTAGCCACAGCCGTGAACTACCGCACTGTACACTGGTTGATAAAGAGATAGTAGTATACTCGTAACAACTAGTATGACACTATGACGACGGTATAAAGAATGAAAAAAAAACCACGGTTAGGTGGTATATATTATAATAATAATACAATTATGGATGGACGGACTGCCTGCCGACTGCCGACACAGAGGTAGCCACAGCCGTGAACTACCGCACTGTACACTGGTTGATAAAGAGATAGTAGTATACTCGTAACAACTAGTATGACACTATGACGACGGTATAAAGAATGAAAAAAAAACCACGGTTAGGTGGTATATATTATAATAATAATACAATTATGGATGGACGGACTGCCTGCCGACTGCCGACACAGAGGTAGCCACAGCCGTGAACTACCGCACTGTACACTGGTTGATAAAGAGATAGTAGTATACTCGTAACAACTAGTATGACACTATGACGACGGTATAAAGAATGAAAAAAAAACCACAGTTAGGTGGTATATATTATAATAATAATACAATTATGGATGGACGGACTGCCTGCCGACTGCCGACACAGAGGTAGCCACAGCCGTGAACTACCGCACTGTACACTGGTTGATAAAGAGATAGTAGTATACTCGTAACAACTAGTATGACACTATGACGGTATAAAGAATGAAAAAAAAACCACGGTTAGGTGGTATATATTATAATAATAATACAATTATGGATGGACGGACTGCCTGCCGACTGCCGACACAGAGGTAGCCACAGCCGTGAACTACCGCACTGTACACTGGTTGATAAAGAGATAGTAGTATACTCGTAACAATTAGGATGACACTATGACGGTATAAAGAATGAAAAAAAAACCACGGTTAGGTGGTAGGTATATAATAATAAATAATACAATTCTGGTCGGACGGACTGCCTGCCGTGTGCCGACACAGAGGTAGCCACAGCCGTGAACTACCGCACTGTACACTGGTTGATAAAGAGATAGTAGTATACTCGTAACAATTAGGATGACACTATGACGGTATAAAGAATGAAAAAAAAACCACGGTTAGGTGGTAGGTATATAATAATAAATAATACAATTCTGGTCGGACGGACTGCCTGCCGTGTGCCGACACAGAGGTAGCCACAGCCGTGAACTACCGCACTGTACACTGGTTGATAAAGAGATAGTAGTATACTCGTAACAATTAGGATGACACTATGACGGTATAAAGAATGAAAAAAAAACCACGGTTAGGTGGTAGGTATATAATAATAAATAATACAATTCTGGTCGGACGGACTGCCTGCCGTGTGCCGACACAGAGGTAGCCACAGCCGTGAACTACCGCACTGTACACTGGTTGATAAAGAGATAGTAGTATACTCGTAACAATTAGGATGACACTATGACGGTATAAAGAATGAAAAAAAAACCACGGTTAGGTGGTAGGTATATAATAATAAATAATACAATTCTGGTCGGACGGACTGCCTGCCGTGTGCCGACACAGAGGTAGCCACAGCCGTGAACTACCGCACTGTACACTGGTTGATAAAGAGATAGTAGTATACTCGTAACAATTAGGATGACACTATGACGGTATAAAGAATGAAAAAAAAACCACGGTTAGGTGGTAGGTATATAATAATAAATAATACAATTCTGGTCGGACGGACTGCCTGCCGTGTGCCGACACAGAGGTAGCCACAGCCGTGAACTACCGCACTGTACTGTGTCTGCTGCTAATATAGACTGGTTGATATTTAAAGAGATATTAGTAGTATACAACAATACTATACTGGTGGTCAGGCACTGGTCACCACTCCTGCAGCAAAAGTGTGCACTGTTAATTAATATAATTGTACTCCTGGCTCCTGCTAACAACCTGCAGTGCTCCCCAGTCTCCCCCACAATTAATTATAAGCTTTTAATTTATACATTGATGACTGTGCAGCACACTGGGCTGAGCTGAGTGCACACAGACTGAGTCACACTGTGTGACTGACTGTGCTGTGTATCGTTTTTTTTTTCAGGCAGAGAACGGATATAGCAGAGAGAAGTGAACGGATATATTATATTAAATAAAAGTTAACTAGCAACTGCACTGGTCACTGACTGTGGTAAACTAACTCTGTCTGCGACTCTGCACAATCTCTCTCTATCTAATCTATCTATCTCTATTCTAATGGAGAGGACGCCAGACACGTCCTCTCCCTATCAATCTCAATGCACGAGTGAAAATGGCGGCGACGCGCGGCTCCTTATATAGAATCCGAGTCTCGCGATAGAATCCGAGCCTCGCGAGAATCCGACAGCGTCATGATGACGTTCGGGCGCGCTCGGGTTAACCGAGCAAGGCGGGAAGATCCGAGTCGCTCGGACCCGTGGAAAAAAAAGTGAAGTTCGTGCGGGTTCGGATTCAAAGAAACCGAACCCGCTCATCTCTAGTGGGGACCCCTTCAATCAAGGGGTCCCCCCCTCCAGCCACCCAAGGGCCAGGGGTGAAGCCCGAGGCTGTCCCCCCATCCAAGGGCGGCGGATGGGGGGCTGATAGCCAAGTGTGAAATTGTGAATATTGTTTTTAGTAGCAGTACTACAAGTCCCAGCAAGCCTCCCCCGCAAGCTGGTATTTGGAGAACCACAAGTACCAGCATGCGGTGGAAAACCGGGCCCGCTGGTACCTGTAGTACTACTACTAAAAAAATACCCCAATAAAAACAGGACACACAACCAGATGTCAGGAAACACTGGAGATCAGGAACGTAGCCCTATGGAATAGCGCAGCAGAGGTGAATGTAATGAGACAGGTTACTATAGAGTCAGGGAGGGATTGTGTGAGTATAATTTTATTTACAGGTACCCCGTGGATTCTACGTGGAGAAGTGGACCGAGCCTTGTGTGAACATAGGTAAGTATGTGTGTATGTAGGTGTACATGTATGTAATAAAGTTTTACTGTCACGGTGTGTGTGTTCTGTTTTTTTGGGGGGGTATTTTTTTGTAGTAGAACTATAGGTACCAGCAGGCCCGTTCCCCCCCCCCAATATGTTGGTACTTGTGGTTCTCCAAGTACCAGCTTGCGGGGAGGCTTGCTGGGACTTGTAGTACTGCTACAAAAAACAATATTATTTTTTTTTACACTATGGCTATCAGCCCCCCATCCGCAGCCCTTGGATGGGGGGGGGGGGAGACAGCCTCAGGCTTCACCCCTGGCCCTTGGGTGGCAGGAGAGGGGGACCCCTTGATTTAAGGGGTCCCCACTCCTCCAGGGTACCCCAGCAAGGGGTGACTAGTTGGGGATTTAATGCCAGGGCCGCAGGGACCTATATAAAAGTGTTCCCCGGCTGTGGCATTATCTCTCTGACTAGTGGATCCCGGTGCTGGTGTGAAAAATACGGGGGACCCCTACATCTTTTGTCCCCTGTATTTTTTACACCAGGACTAGGCGCAGATCCCAGTGCTGGTTGTTTAAATATGGGGGAACCACTGTCAATTTCCCCCCCGTATTTTTACAACCAGGACCGGCTCAAAGAGCCCGAGGCTGGTTATGCATAGGAGGGGGGACCCCACGCATTTTTTTTTCTGTTTTTTAACTCTTTAAACACTGTTTTTAAGGTACACAATGAAGCCCAGCACGGATCTCACAGATCCGGCTGGGATTCCTTGTGTTTTGTCAAGCAGTGTTTTACTCATCACTCCCGTAAAACACTGCCTGACATTACGAATCACATCGACATCGGAAAATAAGATTTTACTCACCGGTAAATCTATTTCTCGTAGTCCGTAGTGGATGCTGGGAACTCCGAAAGGACCATGGGGAATAGCGGCTCCGCAGGAGACTGGGCACAACTAAAGAAAGCTTTTAGGTCACCTGGTGTGCACTGGCTCCTCCCACTATGACCCTCCTCCAAGCCTCAGTTAGGACACTGTGCCCAGACGAGCTGACATAATAAGGAAGGATTTTGAATCCCGGGTAAGACTCTTACCAGCCACACCAATCACACCGTATAACTCGTGATACTATACCCAGTTTTACAGTATGAAAACAACTGAGCCTCTCAACAGATGGCTCAACAATAACCCTTTAGGTAACAATAACTATGTACAAGTATTGCAGACAATCCGCACTTGGGACGGGCGCCCAGCATCCACTACGGACTACGAGAAATAGATTTACCGGTGAGTAAAATCTTATTTTCTCTGACGTCCTAGTGGATGCTGGGAACTCCGAAAGGACCATGGGGATTATACCAAAGCTCCCAAACGGGCGGGAGAGTGCGGATGACTCTGCAGCACCGAATGAGAGAACTCAAGGTCCTCCTCAGCCAGGGTATCAAATTTGTAGAATTTTGCAAACGTGTTTGCCCCTGACCAAGTAGTAAAGCCGAGACCCCTCGGGCAGCCGCCCAAGATGAGCCCACCTTCCTTGTGGAATGGGCTTTTACTGATTTAGGATGCGGCAGTCCAGCCGCAGAATGCGCCAGCTGAATTGTGCTACAAATCCAGCGAGCAATAGTCTGCTTAGAAGCAGGAGCACCCAGCTTGTTGGGTGCATACAGGATAAATAGCGAGTCAGTTTTCCTGACTCTAGCCGTCCTGGAAACATACATTTTCAAGGCCCTGACTACGTCCAGTAACTTGGAATCCTCCAAGTCGCTAGTAGCCCCAGGCACCACAATAGGTTGGTTCAAGTGAAAAGCTGATACCACCTTAGGGAGAAACTGGGGACGAGTCCTCAATTCCGCCCTATCCATATGGAAAATCAGATAAGGGCTTTTACATGACAAAGCTGCCAATTCTGACACACGCCTGGCTGAAGCCAAGGCCAGTAACATGACCACTTTCCACGTGAGATATTTTAGATCCACGGTTTTAAGTGGCTCAAACCAATGTGATTTTAAGAAACTCAACACCACGTTGAGATCCCAAGGTGCCACTGGAGGCACAAACGGGGGCTGAATATGCAGCACTCCTTTCACAAACGTCTGAACTTCAGGTAGTGAAGCTAGTTCTTTCTGGAAGAAAATCGACAGAGCCGAGATCTGTACCTTAATGGAGCCTAATTTCAGGCCCATAGTCACTCCTGCTTGCAGGAAATGCAGAAATCGACCTAGTTGAAATTCCTCTGTTGGGGCCTTTTTGGCCTCACACCAAGCAACATATTTCCGCCATATGCGGTGATAATGCTGTACTGTCACATCTTTCCTGGCTTTAATCAGCGTAGGAATGACTTTTCCTTCAGGATCCGGCGTTCAACCGCCATGCCGTCAAACGCAGCCGTGGTAAGTCTTGGAACAGACAGGGCCCCTGCTGCAGCAGGTCCTGTCTGAGCGGCAGAGGCCATGGGTCCTCTGAGATCATCTCTTGAAGTTCCGGGTACCACGCTCGTCTTGGCCAATCCGGAACCACGAGTATTGTTCTTACTCCTCGTTTTCTTATTATTCTCAGTACCCTTGGTATGAGAGGCAGAGGAGGGAACACATAAACTGACTGGTACACCCACGGTGTCACTAGAGCGTCCACAGCTATCGCCTGAGGGTCCCTTGACCTGGCGCAATATCTCTCTAGTTTTTTGTTTAGGCGGGACGCCATCATGTCCACCTGTGGCCGTTCCCATCGATTTACAATCAGCGTGAAGACTTCTGGATGAAGTCCCCACTCTTCCGGGTGGAGGTCGTGCCTGCTGAGAAAGTCTGCTTCCCAGTTGTCCACTCCCGGAATGAACACTGCTGACAGTGCTAGTACGTGATTTTCCGCCCATCGGATAATCCTTGTGGCTTCTGCCATTGCCATCCTGCTTCTTGTGCCGCCCTGTCGATTTACATGGGCGACTGCCGTGATGTTGTCTGACTGGATCAGTACCGGCTGGTGTAGAAGCAGGGATTTTGCCTGACTTAGGGCATTGTAAATGGCCCTTAGTTCCAGAATATTTATGTGTAGGGAAGTCTCCTGACTCGACCATAGTCCTTGGAAGTTTCTTCCCTGTGTGACTGCCCCCCAGCCTCGAAGGCTGGCATCCGTGGTCACCAGGACCCAGTCCAGTATGCCGAATCTGCGGCCCTCTAGAAGATGAGCACTCTGCAGCCACCACAGCAGAGACACCCTGGTCCTTGGAGACAGGGTTATTAGGCGATGCATCTGAAGATGCGATCCGGACCATTGGTCCAATAGGTCCCACTGAAAGATTCTGGCATGGAACCTGCCGAAAGGAATTGCTTCGTAAGAAGCCACCATCTTTCCCAGGACCCGCGTGCAGTGATGCACCGATACCTGTTTCGGTTTCAGGAGGTCTCTGACTAGAGATGACAGCTCCTTGGCTTTCTCCTCCGGGAGAAACACTTTTTTATGGACTGTATCCAGAATCATACCCAGGAACAGTAGACGTGTCGTCGGAACCAGCTGTGATTTTGGAATATTCAGAATCCAACCGTGTCGGTGTAGCACCTCCTGAGATAGTGCTACTCCCACCAACAACTGCTCCTTGGACCTCGCCTTTATTAGGAGATCGTCCAAGTACGGGATAATTAAAACTCCCTTTCTTCGAAGGAGTATCATCATTTCCGCCATTACCTTGGTAAACACCCTCGGTGCCGTGGAGAGTCCAAATGGCAGCGTCTGGAATTGGTAATGGCAATCCTGTACCACAAATCTGAGGTACTCCTGGTGAGGATAGTAAATGGGGACATGCAGGTAAGCATCCTTGATGTCCAGGGATACCATGTAATCCCCCTCGTCCAGGCTTGCAATAACCGCCCTGAGCGATTCCATCTTGAACTTTAATTTTTTTATGTATGTGTTCAAGGATTTCAAATTTAAAATGGGTCTCACCGAACCGTCCGGTTTCGGTACCACAAACAGTGTGGAATAGTAACCCCGTCCTTGTTGAAGTAGGGGCACCTTGACTATCACCTGCTGGGAATACAGCTTGTGAATTGCCTCTAGCACAGCCTCCCTGCCTGAGGGAGTTGTCGGCAAGGCAGATTTTAGGAACCGGTGGGGAGGAGACGCCTCGAATTCCAGTTTGTACCATTGAGATACTATTTGCAGGATCCAGGGATCCACCTGTGAGCGAGCCCACTGATCGCTGAAATTTTTGAGGCGGCCCCCCACCGTACCTGGCTCCGCCTGTGGAGCCCCACCGTCATGCGGCGGACTTGGAAGAAGCGGGGGAGGACTTTTGCTCCTGGGAACCTGCTGTTTGTTGCAGCCTTTTCCCCCTACCTCTGCCTCTGGACAGAAAGGACCCGCCTTTTCCACGCCTGTTTTTCTGAGTCCGAAAGGACTGTACCTGATAAAACGGCGCCTTTTTAGGCTGTGAGGGAACATGGGGTAAAAATGCTGACTTCCCAGCAGTTGCTGTGGAAACTAGGGGGTATATTTACTAACATTCGTAATTCTCCCGATTTGGTGGGAGATTAGTCACGAATGACATCGAAAGTGTAAAACTGCAACTTTTTGAATTTATTACGACTAATTTACTAAGCTGCCGTATTCTGCATTTTCGGGTTTTCCGATGTCGATGTCATTCGTTTTTTTAGGCAGTGTTTTACGTGAGTGACTTGTAAAACACTGCCGACTTTAATACAATGAATCTCGGCCGGATCTGAGAGATCCGTGCTGGGCTTCATTGTGCACTTTGTTTAAAAAAAAAAAAAAAGTTTAAATGTTAAAAAAAAATTCCGTGGGGTCCCCCCTCCTAAGGCAAACCAGCCTCGGGCTCTTTGAGCCGATCCTGGTTGCAGAAATATGGGAAAAAAATGGACAGGGGTTCCCCCATATTTAAGCAACCAGCATCGGGCTCTGCGCCTGGTCCTGGTTCCAAAAATACGGGGGACAAAAAGCGTAGGGGTCCCCCGTATTTTTAAAACCAGCACCGGGCTCCACTAGCTGGACAGATAATGCCACAGCCGGGGGTCACTTTTATACCGTGCCCTGCGGCCGTGGCATCAAATATCCAACTAGTCACCCCTGGCCGGGGTACCCTGGGGGAGTGGGGACCCCTTCAATCAAGGGGTCCCCCCCAGCCACCCAAGGGCCAGGGGTGAAGCCCGAGGCTGTCCCCCCCATCCAATGGGCTGCGGATGGGGGGCTGATAGCCTTTTTGTAAAAGTGTAAGATATTGTTTTTAGTAGCAGTACTACAAGGCCCAGCAAGCCTCCCCCACATGCTGGTACTTGGAGAACCACAAGTACCAGCATGCGGCGGAAAAACGGGCCCGCTGGTACCTGTACTGCTACTACTAAAAAAATACCCAAAAAAAGACAATACACACACACCTTGAAAGTAAAGTTTTATTACATCCATCCACACAAACATACATACATACTTACCTTATGTTCACATGCAGGTCGGTCCTCTTCTCCAGTAGAATCCATGGGGTACCTGTTGAATAAATTATACTCACCAGATCCAGGGTACCAGGCTCCTCGGATAATCCTTTTGTAATCCACGTACTTGATTAAAAAAATAAAACGGAGACCCGAGCCACGCACTGAAAGGGGACCCATGTTTTCACATGGGTCCCCTTTCCCCGAATGCCAGAGACCCACTCTGACTGACGTCTAAGTGGGTTTCTTCAGCCAATCAGGGAGCGCCACGTTGTAGCACCCTCCTGATCGGCTGTGTGCTCCTGTACTGTCTGACAGGCGGCACACGGCAGTGTTACAATGTAGCGCCTATGCGCTCCATTGTAACCAATGGTGGGAACTTTATGGTCAGCGGCTGACCGAAAGTGACCTCACCGCTGACCACAAAGTTCCCACCATTGGTTACAATGGAGCGCATAGGCGCTACATTGTAACACTGCCGTGTGCCGCCTGTCAGACAGTACAGGAGCACACAGCCGATCAGGAGGGTGCTACAACGTGGCGCTCCCTGATTGGCTGAAGAAACCCACTTAGACATCAGTCAGAGTGGGTTTCTGGCATTCGGGGAAAGGGGACCCATGTGAAAACATGGGTCCCCTTTCAGTGCGTGGCTCGGGTCTCCGTTTTATTTTTTTAATCAAGTACGTGGATTACAAAAGGATTATCCGAGGAGCCTGGTACCCAGGATCTGGTGAGTATAATTTATTCAACAGGTACCCCATGGATTCTACTGGAGAAGAGGACCGACCTGCGTGTGAACATAAGGTAAGTATGTATGTATGTTTGTGTGGATGGATGTAATAAAACTTTACTTTCAAGGTGTGTGTGTATTGTCTTTTTTTGGGTATTTTTTTAGTAGTAGTACTACAGGTACCAGCGGGCCCGTTTTTCCGCCGCATGCTGGTACTTGTGGTTCTCCAAGTACCAGCATGTGGGGGAGGCTTGCTGGGCCTTGTAGTACTGCTACTAAAAACAATATCTTACACTTTTACAAAAAGGCTATCAGCCCCCCATCCGCAGCCCATTGGATGGGGGGACAGCCTCGGGCTTCACCCCTGGCCCTTGGGTGGCTGGGGGGGGGACCCCTTGATTGAAGGGGTCCCCACTCCCCCAGGGTACCCCGGCCAGGGGTGACTAGTTGGATATTTGATGCCACGGCCGCAGGGCACGGTATAAAAGTGACCCCCGGCTGTGGCATTATCTGTCCAGCTAGTGGAGCCCGGTGCTGGTTTTAAAAATACGGGGGACCCCTACGCTTTTTGTCCCCCGTATTTTTGGAACCAGGACCAGGCGCAGAGCCCGATGCTGGTTGCTTAAATATGGGAGAACCCCTGTCATTTTTTTTCCCATATTTCTGCAACCAGGATCGGCTCAAAGAGCCCGAGGCTGGTTATGCTTAGGAGGGGGGACCCCACGCAATTTTTTTTAAACAAATTAACACTTTCCCACCCCTTCCCACTGATATACATGCACGGATCTCATGGATCCGTGCATGCCTATCCAATCACGGCTCAAAAAAGCAGGTCTGTTTTTTTTTTTAGCACTTTTTTACGAGTTGTATTTTTTCACGGCAGTGTTTTTTTTTTTTTTTGCTTTGCACTTCTTAGTAAATGACTGAGATTCATACTTAAACAGCCGCGTTTTGACCGATGGTGTATTCATTCGTATTTTTTTTGTTGGACTTGCAAAAAAATACGAATGGCCTCATCACTGCCGTGATTTCTGCTTAGTAAATTACCGAGATGACACTTTGAAGAAAAAACGGCATCTCGGACAAAATCGGGACCTTAGTAAATATACCCCTTGGTCCGAGAGACCATCCCCGAATAACTCCTCACCCTTATAAGGCAAAACTTCCATGTGCCTTTTTGAATCTGCATCCCTTGTCCACTGGCGAGTCCATAAGCCTCTCCTAGCAGAGATGGACAATGCACTTATTTTAGATGCCAGCCGGCAGATCTCGCTCTGTGCATCTCTCATGTATAAGACTGAGTCTTTTATATGCTCTATTGTTAGCAGAATAGTGTCCCTGTCTAGGGTGTCAATATTTTCTGACAGGGAATCTGACCACGCAGCGGCAGCACTGCACATCCATGCTGACGCAATAGCTGGTCTAAGTATAATGCCTGAGTGTGTATATACAGACTTCAGGATCGCCTCCTGCTTTCTATCAGCAGGTTCCTTGAGGGTGGCCGTATCCGGAGACGGTAGTGCCACCTTTTTAGACAAACGTGTGAGCGCTTTATCCACCCTAGGGGGTGTCTCCCAACGTGACCTATCCTCTGGCGGGAAAGGGAACGCCATTAGTAACTTCTTAGAGATTACCAATCTTTTATCAGGGAAAGCCCACGCTTCTTCACACACTTCATTTAATTCTTCTGATGGGGGAAAAACTACGGGTAGTTTTTTCTCCCCAAACATAATACCCTTTTTAGTGGTACCTGGGTTCATATCAGAAATTTGTAACACCTCTTTCATTGCTTCAATCATGCAACGAATGGCCTTAGTGGACATTAGACTAGACTCATCGTCGTCGACACTGGTGTCAGTATCCGTGTCGACATCTGCGTCTGCCATCTGAGGTAGCGGGCGTTTTAGAGCCCCCGATGGCCTTTGAGACACCTGGACAGGCACGAGCTGAGAAGCCGGCTGTCCCGCATTTGGTATGTCGTCAAATTTTTTGTGTAAGGAGTCGACACGTGCACGCAATTCCTTCCATAAGTCCATCCACTCAGGTGTCTGCCCCGCAGGGGGTGACATCCCTTCTATAGGCATCTGCTCCGCCTCCACATCATTATCCTCATCAAACATGTCGACACAGCCGTACCGACACACCGCACACACACAGGGAATGCTCTAACAGAGGACAGGACCCACCAAAGCCCTTTGGGGAGACGGAGTGAGAGTATGCCAGCACACACCAGAGCGCTATATAATGCTGGGACTAACTGAATTATGTCCCCTATAGCTGCTGTTATATATACTGCGCCTAAATTTAGTGCTCCGCCCCTTTTTCGCGGACTTTTCTCCCGCTTTTTTATGGATTCTGACAGGGGTATTTATCACATATATAGCCTCTGGGGCTATATATTGTGATATATTTGCCAGCCAAGGTGTTTTTATTGCTGCTCAGGGTGCCCCCCCCCAGCGCCCTGCACCCTCAGTGACCGGAGTGTGAAGTGTGCATGAGGAGCAATGGCGCACAGCTACAGTGGTGTGCGCTACCTTGGTGAAGACTGATGTCTTCTGCCGCCGATTTTCCGGACCTCTTCTTGCTTCTGGCTCTGTAAGGGGGACGGCGGCGCGGCTCCGGGTCCGAACACCAAGGCCAGTTCCATGCGGTCGGTCCCTCTGGAGCTAATGGTGTCCAGTAGCCTAAGAAGCCCAAGCTAGCTGCAAGCAGGTAGGTTCGCTTCTTCTCCCCTTAGTCCCTCGCTGCGGTGAGCCTGTTGCCAGCAGGTCTCACTGTAAAATAAAAAACCTAATTATATACTTTCTTTCTAGAAGCTCAGGAGAGCCCCTAGTGTGCATCCAACCTCGGCAGGACACAAAATCTAACTGAGGCTTGGAGGAGGGTCATAGTGGGAGGAGCCAGTGCACACCAGGTGACCTAAAAGCTTTCTTTAGTTGTGCCCAGTCTCCTGCGGAGCCGCTATTCCCCATGGTCCTTTCGGAGTTCCCAGCATCCACTAGGACGTCAGAGAAAAGACGAATGAGGAAAACTCGGCAGCTTAGTAAATGACCGTATCAGGGGGGTAATTCCAAGTTGATCGCAGCAGGAATTTTGTTAGGAGTTGGGCAAAACCATGTGCACTGCAGGGGGAACAGATATAACATGTGCAGAGAGAGTTAGATATGGGTGTGGTGTGTTTAATCTGCAATCTAAATTGCAGTGTAAAAATAAAGCAGCCAGTATTTAACCTGCACAGAAACAAAATAACCCACCCAAATCTTATGATAATGTCGATTTTATATTAAAACATACAGCTATACCTTTAAACACACTTTTACCATGGAGCCGCTGCGGCCGCTAGACTTAATACGCACTCTATGTACCTTTTACGCAATTTGCGTAATGAGTCCCGTACAATGTACGGACTTTGCGTACACATGCCGCGCTGACAATACAAAGTACTCGCAGCGCGTACACACCCAATTATTACGCTTTTAAACCTTATACAGTTAGGCAATGCAATACACTTTAAACCTTAGCAGGGAAAAGAGGACACAAAACCGATTTGTAGTTAATCACTGGGTTCCGACACCACAGAGTAATATTTCTGAAAGGGGGTTAACAATACAAATTATGCACTACAATACAACAGAGTAAATGGCTACAGTCAATGTACATACGTGAGAATATTCGCTTGCGCAACCCGGCCCGGTCCTCCGCTATCAGGTTGATAGCGTTGAGAGTCTTGTGTGTGGCCAGGCTGCAGCAGGCTTTATTTATACAATTCTTCCAAAAGCAATACAATGGATACTGTAATCCCTTTGTCCATTGGACACAGGAATGCACTTTTACAGTACAGGAGAGGTCATAGGTCGATTTGAAAAGGTAGGCAATGCTCTTGTGGGTGGTCTCCTCTGGATTCCCGCCGCATACATAATATACAGTAAATACAGTTTATATCTATATTCTGCTTCTGCACCTAACTATCCTCAGGAACATGCGATCTTCCGCAAACCAACACCGGAATGTTACCCTTAAAATACCCTACAGCTGGATACCAAACACCACCTTATAACCTTAGTCTGTCCCCTCTTATCCTGTATAGGTGAATCCCTTTGTTCTGGAATCATTTAAACTGTTCTTACTTTTTGATGTGGGGCATGGGGACTATGTGTACAATGTGCACTATTTGGATTAAATATGTAATGTTTTGATAGCTCTCCATGCGCTCACAAACTCTGCCGTAAATACCCATACCACGCGCAGGACCGCGGGAGCGACCATACGCAAATTGCGGATATGTGTACACACGGCAGAACAAGTGCACGCGCAGCGGGCATGTGTGTGTAGTTTGTACGTGATGTGTGTTCTGCAATATTTTTCGACTTTGACAGTCCACCCTTTGGCAGTCAACAATAACTGCCACTATCTAATCACTAAACTGAAAAATATCTACACAATATCTACAGAAAATTGGATGATCGGGGGAGAGTTGTAAGCGGGAAATGTATGACCTAGTGGGATAGTAAAAAGCATGTATGTATGGATCCATGTCTGAGGGGCATGTATCATCGTGCCGTGTATGTTCTAGATAAGCTTCGAGTTATTGCAAAGTATACATTAAATCCTTCTTATCCCGTATTAAGGGTCTGTAAGTGGGCCGACAAACACTACCGAGCTCTTTTCGGCTTATGTTCCAACAAATGTGGTGCATATTTAGTTGATGATACATGGAGGGGAAACATATGTGAGTGCTAGTACATGTGGATATTACCTGTCGACTATGTGTGTCATTAACTGAAGGTTGTAGAGATGAAGGTAAGACACATATCTCAAATACATTCACATAATATTTTCATAAATATTCTTGGGTATGGTCGATGTCTTTTCCGGATGGGTGTATCTGGGCAGAGGGGGAGACAAAGGAAAAACAGGTGAAAGAAACAGGCCATGGAATTCATTTGCAATCCTTATCATAACACTGTCTCTATGGATGGGTTGTAAATTAAATCTGCTGCTGTAACAGCGCCCCCGCTCCTTAGACTCATCAATTTTGTGCCGTGCTTGTGCCGCGTTAGAATTCGAACACACCTAAATATCAAGCCAATAATTATGACGACTCCCAGGATACAAAGGAGAAACTTCCCTACACTCATAATAACATTTTGAGCCCACTCTCCTATACCTGAGAACCAATTGCGTGGGTTCAACCATGAGACCCAGCCGGTCAGTTCATTACTCACAGCAGTCAGGGTAAGGTTGTGTCTCCTCCGGAACTCCCACTTCAACTGCAAGATATCGTCCATCTTTTGATCGATAATCTCGGTTGGGTCATCAGTGCTGTTTGTAATATACGTGCAGCACTTCACACCATATTGAGTTGCCAAAGTGACACAGTACCCACCCGTCACGGCTGTGATATAATTAAGGACCATCCTGTGCTGGATCAGTTCCATCTTGTAAGCTTGTAACTCCCTTCCTGTACCCCTGAAGGTGTCGTCATACATCTCAGTGATATTATCTATCAAGTTCGCTAGCGCATGGATATACCTATAATTTATAATTCCTCTGGCAGTACGGGTGATGTCTAATGCGAGAAGGAATTGAATCCCGGTGGATTCGTGGATCAAATCAGAGGCTACGTGCTCTGTCCTCTCTATGAGGTGTCTCTTGACGATGTGTTCATAGTGAGTATGAGTATAAGGAGCCTGAGCACTGCGGTGAACCTCTTTCATCTTATAATGGGTTATGGTCATGACCTCTGGCAACACTCTTCCAATATAACACAATCCTTCTGAGCTCGGGGCAAGCCACTTGTACGCCTTCCTCCCACATATGAAATAGGAATCATCGGGGAGAACATAGGGGACAAAATATGACATCACCATATTGCAAACTTTCCACGTGAAAATCCCAATCCCTAGTTCTCCCATCTGCTCTGTACAAGTATCGGGCTGGATGATATGAGCACAGTACCCTGGTGATACTTTTCCAACCCACATGGTCTTGCTTCCTCGAGTATACCTATACCGGAAATACCTTCCACTGTTGGCTATTTGGCGTACAAGTTGCGAGTCTATGGGTATCCTATCAGCTCTGTGTGAAAAGGTTATTGTCTGGTTATCCCACGTCACTTCCCAATTTCCCGGTTTTCGGTAATTGGAAATATTGAAACATAATAAGGATCTATCTACATGATACTGGTGGAGCTTCAAGCTAGGGGGCCTAGAAATATTAAATTTCTTGTCCACCGGTTTCCCACCCCGTAATTCAAGTACCTCATCTATTGCTAAAGGGTATGGTACTAATCCTAACTTGCTCTGACCTTGAGGTACTTGTGAGCACACCCAGCATTCTGTCTGGTTTAAGACCCACTAGTGAGTGGTAATCACTCAACGGATGACGGTCCATGTCGATATTAAGGCTGGACTGACATCTCTGGATGCACCCATCCTCGACTATGTTCTCACAATTCCTACAAATGCAATTTTCCTCAGACAATAACCCTTTACAGTGCCTCCGAGCTCCTTGACTACCAGAGCGCTTTCTGATACTCGCCTTTGCTTGATTAGTGTGTTGCTCTCGAGATTCTACAAATCCATCCTCGCCATCAGAACCCATTCCAGATCCTTTCTCGTCCTATCTGGGACCCTCACCGAAAAAAAAAATCGGAGGAGGGGTAGCAATGTATGTAAAAAATGCCATAAATACTAGGGATGAGCGGGTTCGGTTCCTCGGAATCCGAACCCGCCCAAACTTCATGTTTTTTTACACGGGGCCGAGCGACTCGGATCTTCCCGCCTTGCTTGGTTAACCCGAGCGCGCCCGAACGTCATCATCCCGCTGTCGGATTCTCGCGAGGCTCGGATTCTATCGCGAGACTCGGATTCTATATAAGGAGCCGCGCGTCGCCGCCATTTTCACACGTGCATTGAGATTCATAGGGAGAGGACGTGGCTGGCGTCCTCTCCGTTTATAGAGAAGAGAGTGAGACAGTAGAGAGAGACACAGTAGTAATTTTGGGGAGCATTAGGAGGAGTACTAGTTACTTGCTGAAGTGATAGATAGTGTGACTGTATATTATCTGACTTGTGGGGGAGACACTGACAGTGGGGAGCAGTTAGAGTCTGAGAGCAGGACTCAGGAGTACATATAACGTACAGTGCACACTTTTGCTGCCAGAGTGCCACACTGCCATTGTGACCACACTGACCACCAGTATAATATATATTGTGATTGTCTGCTTAGGAGTACTACTTGCAAGTTGCTGATAGTGTGACCAGTGACCTGACCACCAGTCACCACCAGTTTAATATATATATATATATATATATATAATTGTATATAATATATATATAATATTGTATACCACCTACCCGTGGTTTTTTTTTTTTTTCTTTCCTCTTTATACATACTACTATAGTAGCTTACTGTAGCAGTCTGCGGTGCTGCTGAGCTGACTGTGTCCAGCAGGTCCGTCATCAGTCATTACATAATAAATATATATACCTGTCCGGCTGCAGTACTAGTGATATTATATATATATATATATATTGATTTCATCTCATTATCATCCAGTCTATATTAGCAGCAGACACAGTACGGTAGTCCACGGCTGTAGCTACCTCTGTGTCGGCAGTCGCTCGTCCATCCATAATTGTATACCACCTACCCGTGTTTTTTTTTTTTTTCTTTCTTCTTTATACATACTACTATAGTAGCTTACTGTAGCAGTCTGCGGTGCTGCTGAGCTGACAGTGTCCAGCAGGTCCGTCATCAGTCATTACATAATAAATATATATACCTGTCCGGCTGCAGTACTAGTGATATTATATATATATATATATATATATATATTAATTTCATCTCCTTATCATCCAGTCTATATTAGCAGCAGACACAGTACGGTAGTCCACGGCTGTAGCTACCTCTGTGTCGGCAGTCGCTCGTCCATCCATAATTGTATACCACCTACCCGTGGTTTTTTTTTTTTTCTTTCTTCTTTATACATACTACTATAGTAGCTTACTGTAGCAGTCTGCGGTGCTGCTGAGCTGACAGTGTCCAGCAGGTCAGTCATCAGTCATTACATAATAAATATATATACCTGTCCGGCTGCAGTACTAGTGATATTATATATATATATATTGATTTCATCTCATTATCATCCAGTCTATATTAGCAGCAGACACAGTACGGTAGTCCACGGCTGTAGCTACCTCTGTGTCGGCAGTCGCTCGTCCATCCATAATTGTATACCACCTACCCGTGGTTTTTTTTTTTCTTTCTTCTTTATACATACTACTATAGTAGCTTATTGTAGCAGTCTGCGGTGCTGCTGAGCTGACAGTGTCCAGCAGGTCCGTCATCAGTCATTACATAATAAATATATATACCTGTCCGGCTGCAGTACTAGTGATATTATATATATATATATTGATTTCATCTCATTATCATCCAGTCTATATTAGCAGCAGACACAGTACGGTAGTCCACGGCTGTAGCTACCTCTGTGTCGGCAGTCGCTCGTCCATCCATAATTGTATACCACCTACCCGTGGTTTTTTTTTTTCTTTCTTCTTTATACATACTACTATAGTAGCTTACTGTAGCAGTCTGCGGTGCTGCTGAGCTGACAGTGTCCAGCAGGTCCGTCATCAGTCATTACATAATAAATATATATACCTGTCCGGCTGCAGTACTAGTGATGTTATATATATATATATATATATATATATATATATTAATTTCATCTCCTTATCATCCAGTCTATATTAGCAGCAGACACAGTACGGTAGTCCACGGCTGTAGCTACCTCTGTGTCGGCAGTCGCTCGTCCATCCATAAGTATACTAGTATCCATCCATCTCCATTGTTTACCTGAGGTGCCTTTTAGTTGTGCCTATTAAAATATGGAGAACAAAAATGTTGAGGTTCCAAAATTAGGGAAAGATCAAGATCCACTTCCACCTCGTGCTGAAGCTGCTGCCACTAGTCATGGCCGAAACGATGAAATGCCAGCAACGTCGTCTGCCAAGGCCGATGCCCAATGTCATAGTACAGAGCATGTAAAATCCAAAACACCAAATATCAGTAAAAAAAGGACTCCAAAATCTAAAATAAAATTGTCGGAGGAGAAGCGTAAACTTGCCAATATGCCATTTACCACACGGAGTGGCAAGGAACGGCTGAGGCCCTGGCCTATGTTCATGGCTAGTGGTTCAGCTTCACATGAGGATGGAAGCACTCAGCCTCTCGCTAGAAAACTGAAAAGACTCAAGCTGGCAAAAGCACCGCAAAGAACTGTGCGTTCTTCGAAATCCCAAATCCACAAGGAGAGTCCAATTGTGTCGGTTGCAATGCCTGACCTTCCCAACACTGGACGTGAAGAGCATGCGCCTTCCACCATTTGCACGCCCCCTGCAAGTGCTGGAAGGAGCACCCGCTGTCCAGTTCCTGATAGTCAGATTGAAGATGTCAGTGTTGAAGTACACCAGGATGAGGAGGATATGGGTGTTGCTGGCGCTGGGGAGGAAATTGACAAGGAGGATTCTGATGGTGAGGTGGTTTGTTTAAGTCAGGCACCCGGGGAGACACCTGTTGTCCGTGGGAGGAATAGGGCCGTTGACATGCCTGGTGAAAATACCAAAAAAATCAGCTCTTCGGTGTGGAAGTATTTCACCAGAAATGCGGACAACATTTGTCAAGCCGTGTGTTGCCTTTGTCAAGCTGTAATAAGTAGGGGTAAGGACGTTAACCACCTCGGAACATCCTCCCTTATACGTCACCTGCAGCGCATTCATAATAAGTCAGTGACAAGTTCAAAAACTTTGGGCGACAGCGGAAGCAGTTCACTGACCAGTAAATCCCTTCCTCTTGTAACCAAGCTCACGCAAACCACCCCACCAACTCCCTCAGTGTCAATTTCCTCCTTCCCCAGGAATGCCAATAGTCCTGCATGCCATGTCACTGGCAATTCTGACGAGTCCTCTCCTGCCTGGGATTCCTCCGATGCATCCTTGCGTGTAACGCCTACTGCTGCTGGCGCTGCTGTTGTTGCTGCTGGGAGTCGATGGTCATCCCAGAGGGGAAGTCGTAAGCCCACTTTTACTACTTCCACCAAGCAATTGACTGTCCAACAGTCCTTTGCGAGGAAGAGGAAATATCACAGCAGTCATCCTGTTGCAAAGCGAATAACTGAGGCCTTGACAACTATGTTGGTGTTAGACGTGCGTCCGGTATCCGCCGTTAGTTCACAGGGAACTAGACAATTTCTTGAGGCAGTGTGCCCCCGTTACCAAATACCATCTAGGTTCCACTTCTCTAGGCAGGCGATACCGAGAATGTACACGGACGTCAGAAAAAGACTCACCAGTGTCCTAAAAAATGCAGTTGTACCCAATGTCCACTTAACCACGGACATGTGGACAAGTGGAGCAGGGCAGGGTCAGGACTATATGACTGTGACAGCCCACTGGGTAGATGTATGGACTCCCGCCGCAAGAACAGCAGCGGCGGCACCAGTAGCAGCATCTCGCAAACGCCAACTCTTTCCTAGGCAGGCTACGCTTTGTATCACCGGTTTCCAGAATACGCACACAGCTGAAAACCTCTTACGGCAACTGAGGAAGATCATCGCGGAATGGCTTACCCCAATTGGACTCTCCTGTGGATTTGTGGCATCGGACAACGCCAGCAATATTGTGTGTGCATTAAATATGGGCAAATTCCAGCACGTCCCATGTTTTGCACATACCTTGAATTTGGTGGTGCAGAATTTTTTAAAAAACGACAGGGGCGTGCAAGAGATGCTGTCGGTGGCCAGAAGAATTGCGGGACACTTTCGGCGTACAGGCACCACGTACAGAAGACTGGAGCACCACCAAAAACGCCTGAACCTGCCCTGCCATCATCTGAAGCAAGAAGTGGTAACGAGGTGGAATTCAACCCTCTATATGCTTCAGAGGTTGGAGGAGCAGCAAAAGGCCATTCAAGCCTATACAATTGAGCACGATATAGGAGGTGGAATGTACCTGTCTCAAGCGCAGTGGAGAATGATTTCAACGTTGTGCAAGGTTCTGCAACCTTTTGAACTTGCCACACGTGAAGTCAGTTCAGACACTGCCAGCCTGAGTCAGGTCATTCCCCTCATCAGGCATTTGCAGAAGAAGCTGGAGGCATTGAAGGAGGAGCTAAAAGGGAGCGATTCCGCTAGGCATGTGGGACTTGTGGATGGAGCCCTTAATTCGCTTAACAAGGATTCACGGGTGGTCAATCTGTTGAAATCAGAGCACTACAT
The DNA here is from genome assembly GCF_028390025.1 of Pseudophryne corroboree. Lineage (NCBI taxonomy): Eukaryota > Metazoa > Chordata > Amphibia > Anura > Myobatrachidae > Pseudophryne > Pseudophryne corroboree. The sequence continues at coordinate 31,150,751 of NC_086445.1, read as the reverse complement.
TTTGGCCACCGTGCTCGATCCTAGATTTAAAACCTACCTTGGATCTCTCTTTCCGGCAGACACAAGTCTGCTGGGGTTCAAAGACCTGCTGGTGACAAAATTGTCAAGTCAAGCGGAACGCGACCTGTCAACATCTCCTCCTTCACATTCTCCCGCAACTGGGGGTGCGAGGAAAAGGCTCAGAATTCCGAGCCCACCCGCTGGCGGTGATGCAGGGCAGTCTGGAGCGACTGCTGATGCTGACATCTGGTCCGGACTGAAGGACCTGACAACGATTACGGACATGTCGTCTACTGTCACTGCATATGATTCTCTCACCATTGAAAGAATGGTGGAGGATTATATGAGTGACCGCATCCAAGTAGGCACGTCAGACAGTCCGTACTTATACTGGCAGGAAAAAGAGGCAATTTGGAGGCCCTTGCACAAACTGGCTTTATTCTACCTAAGTTGCCCTCCCACAAGTGTGTACTCCGAAAGAGTGTTTAGTGCCGCCGCTCACCTTGTCAGCAATCTGCGTACGAGGTTACTTCCAGAAAATGTGGAGAAGATGATGTTCATTAAAATGAATTATAATCAATTCCTCCGTGGAGACATTGACCAGCAGCAATTGCCTCCACAAAGTACACAGGGAGCTGAGATGGTGGATTCCAGTGGGGACGAATTGATAATCTGTGAGGAGCGGGATGTACACGGTGATATATCGGAGGATGATGATGAGGTGGACATCTTGCCTCTGTAGAGCCAGTTTGTGCAAGGAGAGATTAATTGCTTCTTTTTCGGTGGGGGTCCAAACCAACCCGTCATTTCAGTCACAGTCGTGTGGCAGACCCTGTCACTGAAATGATGGGTTGGTTAAAGTGTGCATGTCCTGTTTATACAACATAAGGGTGGGTGGGAGGGCCCAAGGACAATTCCATCTTGCACCTCTTTTTTCTTTCATTTTTATTTGCGTCATGTGCTGTTTGGGGAGTGTTTTTTGGAAGGGCCATCCTGCGTGACACTGCAGTGCCACTCCTAGATGGGCCAGGTGTTTGTGTCGGCCACTAGGGTCGCTTAGCTTACTCACACAGCTACCTCATTGCGCCTCTTTTTTTCTTCTTTGCGTCATGTGCTGTTTGGGGAGTGTTTTTTGGAAGGGCCATCCTGCGTGACACTGCAGTGCCACTCCTAGATGGGCCAGGTGTTTGTGTCGGCCACTAGGGTCGCTTATCTTACTCACACAGCTACCTCATTGCGCCTCTTTTTTTCTTCTTTGCGTCATGTGCTGTTTGGGGAGTGTTTTTTGGAAGGGCCATCCTGCGTGACACTGCAGTGCCACTCCTAGATGGGCCAGGTGTTTGTGTCGGCCACTAGGGTCGCTTAGCTTACTCACACAGCTACCTCATTGCGCCTCTTTTTTTCTTCTTTGCGTCATGTGCTGTTTGGGGAGTGTTTTTTGGAAGGGCCATCCTGCGTGACACTGCAGTGCCACTCCTAGATGGGCCAGGTGTTTGTGTCGGCCACTAGGGTTGCTTAGCTTACTCACACAGCTACCTCATTGCGCCTCTTTTTTTCTTCTTTGTGTCATGTGCTGTTTGGGGAGTGTTTTTTGGAAGGGCCATCCTGCGTGACACTGCAGTGCCACTCCTAGATGGGCCAGGTGTTTGTGTCGGCCACTAGGGTCGCTTAGCTTAGTCATCCAGCGACCTCGGTGCAAATTTTAGGACTAAAAATAATATTGTGAGGTGTGAGGTATTCAGAATAGACTGAAAATGAGTGGAAATTATGGTTTTTGAAGTTAATAATACTTTGGGATCAAAATGACCCCCAAATTCTATGATTTAATCTGTTTTTTAGGGTTTTTTGAAAAAAACACCCGAATCCAAAACACACCCGAATCCGACAAAAAAAATTCGGTGAGGTTTTGCCAAAACGCGGTCGAACCCAAAACACGGCCGCGGAACCGAACCCAAAACCAAAACACAAAACCCGAAAAATTTCAAGTGCACATCCCTAATAAATACTACATTAATACAAAGTATTGAAGAAAAAACTGAGGCCCTTTGGGTGACCATAGAAACAGGGGAAAAGTTGATTATTCGTATTGGCGTGATATACAGGCCACCAGGTCAGGAAGAGGAACTTGACAAGAACCTATTGCAGGACATAACTAAAATGGCATTAAAAGGAGAGGTAATAATCATGGGAGACTTTAATCTTCCTGATGTAAACTGGGAGGTGTCTGTTGCTAGTTCCACTAGAAGTAGGAACATTTTAAATTCTCTTCAGGGAGCATCCCTCCACCAATTGGTGAGGGAGCCCACTCGGAAAGACGCAATATTAGACTTAATACTTACAAATGGAGACAGATTATCGGACGTAAAAGTGGGTGAAAACCTGGGATCCAGTGATCATCAAGCAGTATGGTTCAGCATTAAGACAGAGACTGACTCGTCCCATACAAAAACAAAGGTATTGGATTTTAGGAAGGCTGATTTTGTAGGGATGAGAAAATGTGTAAGCGATTCTTTGGCAGAGTGGAGGAACTTGGAAACAGTGCAGGAGAGGTGGGAAACATTAATTAAAATGTGCAATATTGAAGGCAACAGACCTTTGTATCAAAACTGATAGGAAAAACACAAGGAAAAGGAAGCCAGTGTGGTTTGCAAAAGAAGTAGCAAATATTGTGAGAGCAAAAAAGATGGCTTTTAGGAAATATAAGCAGACACAAAATAATGAAGACAAAAAGATATATCTTGTTAGACAGAAGGAGACAAAGAAGGTAATCAGATGTGCAAAGGCACAAGCTGAGGAGAAAATGGCCCAGTCAGTGGGTAAAGGAGGCAAAACTTTTTTTAGGTATATAAGCGAAAGGAGAAAAACAAAAGGCGGAATTATAAAACTAAAGACGGACACTGGGAGTCTTGTTGAAGGAGACAATTTAATAGCAGATCATCTTAATGATTATTTTTGCTCAGTATTTACTACTGAAAGAGAGGGGAAGGGGCCACAGTTAAGTTGCCCGGGATATTCAGGAAAATGAAACAAGTACATTTACAGAGGAGAAGGTCCTAACAGAACTCTCAAAGCTGAAAGTGGACAAATTTATGGGGCCAGATGGGATACATCCAAGGATACTAAAAGAACTTAAAGAGGTGCTGGTAGCACCATTGACAGAATTATTCAACCAGTCATTAGCTACAGGAGTAATTCCAGGGGACTGGAAAAGAGCAAACGTAGTCCCACTGCACAAAAGTGGAAGCAAGGAAGAGGCAAACAACTACAGACCAGTGAGTCTTACATCAGTAGTAGGGAAATTGATGGAAACACTCTTAAAATAAAGAGTTGTAGATTATCTAAAATCCGGCAATTTACTGGATCCCAAACAGCATGGATTCACTGGGGGGAGATCATGTCAAACAAATCTTATTGACTTTTTTGATTGTGTGACTAAAGTGATGGATAAAGGTGGAGCCATGGATATAGCTTATCTAGACTTTAGTAAGGCTTTTGACACAGTTCCACATCGCAGACTGCTAAATAAACTTGAAAGTTTGGGATTGGATATTAGGATTATTGAATGGATAAGATCTTGGTTGAAGGATAGAAAACAGAGAGTTGTGGTAAATGGAGTGCATTCACAGGAGGGAAATGTTACCAGTGAAGTATCCCAGGGATCTGTACTTAGACCAGTGCTTTTTAATATCTTTATTGGTGACATTGCAAATGGCATTAAAGGGAAAGTATGCCTTTTTGCAGATGACACAAAGGTATGCAACAGGGTAGACACACCAGGTGGGGTAAAACAAATGATTGAGGATCTAGGTAGACTAGAGGAATGGTCAAGAGTCTGGCAATTACAGTTTAATGCCAAAAAATGCAAAATCATGCACTTGGGTCTCAAAAATCCTAAAGCTAAATACAGTATTAATGGCACTATACTGGAAACTACTGAGGAGGAAAGGGATCTAGGAGTCACTATTTCAGATGACTTAAAGGCAGGTAAGCAATGTAACAAGGCAATGAGGAAGGCTAGTCAGATGCTTGGCTGCATTGGGAGAGGAATCAGCAGCAGAAAGAAAGAAGTAATAATGCCACTGTATAGGTCATTGGTACGGCCTCATCTAGAATACTGTATTCAGTTCTGGAGGCCATATCTTCAAAAGGATATTAATACATTAGAAACTGTACAAAGGAGGGCAACTAAAATGGTGCATGGCCTACATCACAAAACATACCAAGAAAGACTAAGAAATCTCAATATGTATAGTTTGGAGCAGAGAAGGGGAAGGGGGGACATGATAGAAACCTTCAAATATATCAAGGGTTTTAACAAAGTCCAGGAGGGAAACATTCTCCAAATGAAGAGAAGCAATAGGACACGAGGACATGCACTGAGACTGGAGGGGGGGAGGTTTAGGGGAAATTTGCGGAAAAATTATTTCACGGAAAGGGTAGTGGACAAGTGGAATAGCCTCCCATCAGAGGTAGTAGAGGCTAAGACAGTAGAGCAATTTAAACATGCATGAGATAGACATAAGGATATCCTTACAAAGAAATAAGGATCAAATAAGGTTAGAGATAAAAATAATATTAAAAAAAAAAAAAAAAAGGGGCAGACTAGATGGGCCAAGTGGTTCTTATCTGCCGACAAATTCTATGTTTCTATGTTTCTATGTAACAGACTGTCCTGGTCAACATCAGGATTAACAGGAAAACCCGGAATGCAGTCTCTTGGGGTAAGTCCATCTTGTTAAGGGAAGAGAAGGGAAACAAGAAGGGGGAGAAAGAGAAGGAGAGAGGAGGGTAATGGGAAATGGAGAAAATAATAAAAAAACTGGTGCGACAACCACCTCTGGTCTTGTTGTTCTCTGCGCTCAGGTGCCGTCTCAATAGTCCTGCCTCTCAACCTTCCCGGAACAGACACTCCAGTGATACGATGTTCTCTACACTCTGCTCTTTGTCACGAGTTCTCTCCGGGTCAGCGACCTTTCTGTAGGGAACATAAATCTTGCATTTCAATGTGTTTAACTGTTGTGTATTATCAGTTGTGTGAAGTAAACCATCTGTGGAAAGTGAAAAGAGAGGGGAAATAATAAAAGGAAAATTTGTCAGATTTGCGTTCACCATCAGGCTGTCACACCATCATGTATATCGATATCTATGCACAGTCTCCCTTCACCAGTATTCCCATTCTCCACCCTTTGTGCATGACCAGGCACACTGATACTGGTGTCCCTATGCTGGTGAGATATACTGGGTTTGGGCAGAACTCTGAAAAGACCGAGTAGGCATGTGACGTTTGAACTGTAATCCTGTCGGTGAACGTAAGAGATGAAGAGGAAACTTTGAAGACACATCACATAGAGTTTAGTAACAGATAAGTTGGTAAAGGCACAGAAGATTTTACGAAGTTTGACATCTGGATTGGGCACTACGGGGAATGATTCCCTAATCGGTCTGTTCCCCTAAAAAAATTCTATGTGTGTTATATCTCTACTGGGACTATCCCAGCCATCAATCCAGTGTCCTGTCCATTCTAAGTTCATAGGGAACCCGGTATCTTTGAGATAATTTCCTCTACCTGTAATGGACATGCATCTAGAACAGTGAAATGCAACATTAGTCTTCGTGGGTATTTAACATATTTTGTGCTTCCTGGGTGGGAGCACTCTATATGTATACCATCTCTAACAAAACTCCTGTTAAGTTACTTAGAGGTCACTTCTGCTAGAGAGAGAAGCAGAAGTTTAGAGGCCTCCTCCTAACCCCAGTAAGTTCTGTCAAAAGGGAAAAGTTGCATTTATTCTGTTCTTCCCATTAACCGAATCTGTGTTTTATATATGGCTCGTGATTCCTTAATATATGTCCCTTGATCCTGTCTATGTGTTTAATAACGTGGCTTGTTTACTCTGTCTAGGGGTCTATATTGGCTATGTGCTGTACTACTCTTACAATCTCTAGCAAAATGTCCTTTATTTTTACAAATGTAACATATTCTCGGTCTTTTGTTACTACTAGGGTTTTGGGGTTTGGGCTGATGAGACTTTGGTGTAAGAGCCTGCATACTTTCAATCCTCAGCCTCTCCTCTTGCAGTTTCCTACGCCTAGCAATATTCCTATGGTGTTCAATTGCGCACTCTCTAAGGCAAGCTACTGTGACCCCTCTCCAACCAGGCAAAGAGGTTTGTACTCTGTCCCTCACTGTCTTATCGAGTCCGTCCATCAGCGAAGAGACAGCCACCTCTCTGTAATTTTCTCCTGATTGTGTTTTGTCAGTCATAAGACTATCCGACTCTAATCTACAATCAGTGATTAATTTTTGGGTGTCAATATTAGGGGGTAGGCACGCTTTCAAAAATGTCCGCCAATGTTGGTTTGTCGGTTCATACGCATTACCCAGATCTCTGATAAACTTTTGACATCTGGCTAAATGCTTCCGAGGGTCGGGGAATTCTGAAATGATTGACCGCAGCTCATCTCTGGGCCACGAGCAATATATTGCATTATTCCTGGTGAGGATTACTCTCTGACTATTGGTTCCCCCATTGGGAGTTACTATTTCCAAGACAGGGTGTAATTCTAACATTCCGTTCCTAATCTGTTTACAGTGAGGTGTTGTTGTCTCTGTGCAATGAACTGTCTCACACTTACCGGTAGCTGTGACCGCACCCGTTCTCTCATTGGGGAATATTGTTACTGCACTACCTGGTTGGACAGGCCCCACCTGAGTTTCCAGCAAGGTGACTGCTTGGAGGAGAGCTGCGATTTGGCTGAATCCTTCATCTTCCTGTGACCTAAAACCTTGGAGAGACTTCAAAACAGGATACATTTTGCAAAAGTTAGGGTTAATACATTGCTCTTTCATATTACTATCATTTACGGATGTATCATTGACTGTAGCCTTCTGTTCCCCTTCGACCTGTGTCGACAATGGTGTGTTTGTGTTCTCATTCCCGCTAGGTTTGGAACCTGCTGCGTATGTTAATTTTGCTTGCATATCCCCTTCTTGTTGCCATAAGTTTAAACAATCTGTATGTCTGACCCTTTGTTTTCGGGATTTTATCAGACATATCCTAATCCTTGAATTCTGCAATACCTCTGGTTCAAAACTGCCTACCTTAGGGAATGGCTCCCTATCTTCCGCAGTCATACGTTCCCATTCATTGCATAAAACTTCTGTGTGTGAACCATACTTTTCACACATAATGAACCTCGCTGACCCCCAGGGCAGCGGTATGTCAACCTGAACCCTGGTTGCACGTCCCTTACTTGAGCAACTGGCCCCCATAATTTGCAGGTATTGCCCTTTCGGCTAATCCCACAAAAAAATAAGATTTTACTCACCGGTAAATCTATTTCTCGTAGTCCGTAGTGGATGCTGGGACTCCGTAAGGACCATGGGGAATAGCGGCTCCGCAGGAGACTGGGCACAACTAAAGAAAGCTTTAGGACTACCTGGTGTGCACTGGCTCCTCCCACTATGACCCTCCTCCAGACCTCAGTTAGGATACTGTGCCCGGAAGAGCTGACACAATAAGGAAGGATTTTGAATCCCGGGTAAGACTCATACCAGCCACACCAATCACACCGTATAACTCGTGATACAATACCCAGTTAACAGTATGAAATATAACTGAGCCTCTCAACAGATGGCTCAACAATAACCCTTTAGTTAGGCAATAACTATATACAAGTATTGCAGACAATCCGCACTTGGGATGGGCGCCCAGCATCCACTACGGACTACGAGAAATAGATTTACTGGTGAGTAAAATCTTATTTTCTCTGACGTCCTAAGTGGATGCTGGGACTCCGTAAGGACCATGGGGATTATACCAAAGCTCCCAAATGGGCGGGAGAGTGCGGATGACTCTGCAGCACCGAATGAGCAAACTCTAGGTCCTCCTCAGCCAGGGTATCAAACTTGTAGACTCTTGCAAAAGTGTTTGAACCCGACTAAGTACCAGCTCGGCAAATTTGTAAAGCCGAGACCCCTCGGGCAGCCGCCCAAGAAGAGCCCACTTTCCTCGTGGAATGGGCTTTTACTGATTTAGGATGCGGCAGTCCAGCCGCAGAATGTGCAAGTTGAATCGTGCTACAGATCCAGCGAGCAATAGTCTGCTTAGAAGCAGGAGCACCAAGCTTGTTGGGTGCATACAGGATAAATAGCGAGTCAGTTTTCCTGACTCCAGCCGTCCTGGAAACATATATTTTTCAAGGCCCTGACTACGTCCAGTAACTTGGAATCCTCCAAGTCCCAAGTAGCCGCAGGCACCACAATAGGTTGGTTCACATGAAAAACTGATACCACCTTAGGAAGGAATTGGGAACGAGTCCTCAATTCCGCCCTATCCATATAAAAAAAATAGATAAGGGCTTTTGCATGATAAAGCCGCTAATTCTGATACACGCCTGGCCGACGCCAAGGCCAACAGCATGACCACTTTCCACGTGAGGTATTTTAGCTCCACGGATTTAAGTGGCTCAACCCAATGCGACTTCAGGAAATCCAACACCACGTTGAAATCCCACGGTGCCACTGGAGGCACAAACGGGGGCTGACTATGCAGCACTCCCTTAACAAAAGTCTGAACTTCAGGCAGTGAAGTCAGTTCTATTTTGGAAGAAAATCGATAGAGCCGAAATCTGGACCTTAATGGAACCCAATTGTAGGCCCATAGTCACCCCTGACTGTAGGAAGTGCAGAAATCGACCTAGCTGAAATTCCTCCGTTGGGGCCTTCCTGGCCTCACAGCACGCAACATATTTCCGCCATATGCAGTGATAATGGTTTGCGTTCACTTCTTTCCTAGCTTCAAATAGCGTAGGAATAACTTCCTCCGGAATGCCCTTTTCCTTCAGGATCCGGCGTTCAACCGCCATGCCGTCAAAGGCAGCCGCGGTACGTCTTGGAACAGACAGGCCCCCTGCTGCAGCAGGTCCTGTCTGAGCGGCAGAGGCCATGGGTCCTCTGAGATCATTTCTTGGAGTTCTGGGTACCAAGCTCTTCTTGGCCAATCCGGAACAATGAGTATAGTTCTTACTCCTCTCCTTCTTATTATTCTCATTACCCTGGGTATGAGAGGCAGAGAAGGGAACACATACACCGACTGGTACACCCACGGTGTTACCAGAGCGTCCACAGATATCGCCTGAGGGTCCCTTGACCTGGCGCAATATCTTTTTAGCTTTTTGTTGAGGCGGGACGCCATCATGTCCACCTGTGGCCTTTCCCAACGGTGTACAATCATTTGGAAGACTTCTGGATGAAGTCCCCACTCTCCCGGGTGGAGGTCGTGTCTGCTGAGAAAGTCTACTTCCCAGATATCCACTCCGGGAATGAACACTGCTGACAGTGCTAACACATGATTTTCCGCCCATCGGAGAATCCTTGTGGCTTCTGCCATCGCCATCCTGCTTCTTGTGCCGCCCTGTCGGTTTACATGAGCGACCGCCGTGATGTTGTCTGACTGGATCAGCACCGGCCGGTGTTGAAGCAGGGGTCTAGCCTGACTTAGGGCATTGTAAATGGCCCTTAGTTCCAGAATATTTTTGTGTAGGGAAGTCTCCTGACTTGTCCATAGTCCTTGGAAGTTTCTTCCCTGTGTGACTGCCCCCCAGCCTCGTAGGCTGGCATCCGTGGTCACCAGGACCCAGTCCTGTATGCCGAATCTGCGGCCCTCTAGAAGATGAGCACTCTGCAGCCACCACAACAGCGACACCCTGGTCCTTGGAGACAGGGTTATCTGCCGATGCATCTGAAGATGCGACCCGGACCACTTGTCCAACAGATCCCACTGGAAGATCCTTGCATGGGACCTGGCGAATGGAATTTCTTTGTAAGAAGCTACCATCTTTCCCAGGGCTCGCGTGCATTGATGCACCGACACCTGTATTTGTATTAGGAGGTCTCTGTCTAGAGACGACAACTCCCTGGACTTCTCCTCCGGGAGAAACCCTTTTTTCTTGTTCTGTGTCCAGAACCATACCCAGGAACAGTAGACGCGTCGTAGTAACCAGCTGCGACTTTGGAATATTCAGAATCCAGCCGTGCTGTTGTAGCACTTCCCGAGATAGTGCTACTCCGACGAACAACTGCTCCCTGGACCTCGCCTTTATAATGAGATCGTCCAAGTACGGGATAATTATTTCGGCCATTACCTTGGTAAATACCCTCAGTGCCGGGGACAGACCAACGGCAACGTCTGGAATTGGTAATGACAATCCTGGTGAGGAGGGTAAATAGGGACATGCAGGTAAGCATCCTTGATGTCCAGTGATACCATGCAATTCTCCAGGCTTGCAATAATCGCCCTGAGCGATTCCATTTTGAACTTGAACCTTCGTATATAAGTGTTCAAGGATTTCAATTTTAGAATGGGTCTCACCGAACCGTCTGGTTTCGGTACCACAAACATTTTGGAATAGTAACCCCAGCCTTTTTGAAGGAGGGGTACCTTGATTTCACCTGCTGGAAGTACAGCTTGTGAATTGCTGCCAGTACTACCTCCCTTTCTCCAAGGGCAGCAGGCAAGGCTGATGTGAGGTAACGGCGAGGGGGAGTCGCCTCGAACTCCAGCTTTTATCCCTGTGATACTACTTGCAGAACCTAGGGATCCACCTGTGGGCAAGCCCACTGGTCCCTGAAGTTCCCGAGACGCGCCCCCACCGCACCTGTCTCCACCTATGGTGCCCCAGCGTCATGCGGTGGACTCAGAGGAAGCGGGGGAAGATTTTTGATCCTGGGAACTGGCTGCTGGTGCAGCTTTTTCCTTCTTCCCTTGTCTCTGTGCAGAAAGGAAGCGCCTTTGACCCGCTTGCTTTTCTGAAGCCGAAAGGACTGTACCTGAAAATACGGTGCTTTCTTAGGCTGTGAGGAAACCTGAGGTAAATTTTTTTCTTCCCAGCTGTTGCTGTGGATACGAGGTCCCAGAGACCATCCCCAAACAATTCCTCACCCTTAGGAGGCCTTCCATGTGCCTTTTAAAGTCAGCATCACCTGTCCACTGCCGGGTCTCTTAATACCCTCCTGGCAGAATGGACATTGCATTAATTCTGGATGCCAGCCGGCAAATATCCCTCTGTGCATCCTTCATATATAAGACGACGTCTTTAAAATGCTCTATGTTAGCAAAATATTATCCCTGTCTAGGGTATTAATATTATCTGACAGGGAATCAGACCACGCTGCAGCAGCACTATTCATGCTGAGGCAATTGCAGGTCTCAGTATAGTACCTGAGTGTGTATATACAGACTTCAGGATAACCTCCTGCTTTTTATCAGCAGGCTCCTTCAAAGTGGCCGTATCCTAAGACGGCAGTGCCACCTTTTTTGACAAACGTGTGAGCGCCTTATCCACCCTAGGGGATATCTCCCAACGTGACCTATCCTCTGGCGGGAAAGGGTACGCCATCAGTAACTTTTTAGAAATTACCAGTTTCTTATCGGGGGACACCCACACTTCTTTACACACTTCATTCACTCATCTGATGGGGGAACAAAACACTGGCTGCTTTTTCTCCCCAAAAAATAAGATTTTACTCACCGGTAAATCTATTTCTCGTAGTCCGTAGTGGATGGTGGGAACTCCGAAAGGACCATGGGGAATAGCGGCTCCGCAGGAGACTGGGCACAACTAAAAGAAAGCTTTTAGACTACCTGGTGTGCACTGGCTCCTCCCACTATGACCCTCCTCCAAGCCTCAGTTAGGATACTGTGCCCGGAAGAGCTGACACAATAAGGAAGGATTTTGAATCCCGGGTAAGACTCATACCAGCCACACCAATCACACCGTATAACTCGTGATACCATATCCAGTTAACAGTATGAAACATAACTGAGCCTCTCAACAGATGGCTCATAACAATAACCCTTTAATTAACAATAACTATGTACAAGTATTGCAGACAATCCGTACTTGGGATGGGCGCCCAGCATCCACTACGGACTACGAGAAATAGATTTACCGGTGAGTAAAATCTTATTTTCTCTAACGTCCTAGTGGATGCTGGGAACTCCGAAAGGACCATGGGGATTATACCAAAGCTCCCAAACGGGCGGGAGAGTGCGGATGACTCTCCAGCACCGAATGAGAGAACTCAAGGTCCTCCTCAGCCAGGGTATCAAATTTGTAGAATTTAGCAAACGTGTTTGCCCCTGACCAAGTTGCAGCTCGGCAAAGTTGTAAAGCCGAGACCCCTCGGGCAGCCGCCCAAGATGAGCCCACTTTCCTCGTGGAATGGGCTTTTACTGATTTAGGATGCGGCAATCCAGCCGCAGAATGCTCCAGCTGAATTGTGCTACAAATTCAGCGAGCAATAGTCTGCTTAGAAGCAGGAGCACCTATTTTGTTGGGTGCCTACAGGCTAAAAAGCGAGTCAGTTTTCCTGACTCCAGCCGTCCTGGAAATATAAATTTTTAAGGCCCTGACTACGTCCAGTAACTTGGAATCTTCCAAGTCCCTAGTAGCCGCAGGCACTACAATAGGTTGGTTCAAGTGAAAAGCTGATACCACCTTAGGGAGAAACTGGGGACGAGTCCTCAATTCTGCCCTATCCATATGGAAAATCAGATAAGGGCTTTTACATGACAAAGCCGCCAATTCTGACACACGCCTGGCCGAAGCCAAGGCCAATAACATGACCACTTTCCACGTGAGATATTTCAAATCCACAGTTTTAAGTGGCTCAAACCAATGTGATTTTAAGAAACTCAACACCACGTTGAGATCCCAAGGTGCCACAGGAGGCACAAAAGGGGGCTGAATATGTAGCACTCCCTTTACAAATGTCTGAACTCCAGGCAGTGAAGCCAGTTCTTTCTGGAAGAAAATCGACAGAGCCGAAATCTGGACCTTAATGGAACTCAAGTTTAGGCCCATAGTCACTCCTGACTGTAGGAAGTGCAGAAAACGACCCAGCTGAAATTCCTCCGTTGGGGCCTTCCTGGCCTCACACCACGCAACATATTTTCGCCAAATACGGTGATAATGGTTTGCGGTTACTTCTTTCCTGGCTTTTATCCGCGTAGGAATGACTTCCTCCGGAATGCCCTTTTCCTTTAGGATCCGGAATTCAACCGCCATGCCGTCAAACGCAGCCGCGGTAAGTCTTGGAACAGACAGGGCCCCTGCTGTAGCAGATCCTGTCTGAGCGGTAGAGGCCATGGGTCCTCTGATATCATTTCTTGAAGTTCTGGGTACCAAGCTCTTCTTGGCCCATCCGGAACCACGAGTATCGTTCTTACTCCTCGTTTTCTTATTATTCTCAGTACCTTTGGTATGAGAGGCAGAGGAGGGAATACATAAACCGACTGGTACACCCACGGTGTCACTAGAGCGTCCACAGTTATTGCCTGAGGGTCCCTTGACCTGGCGCAATATCTAGTATTTTGTTTAGGCGGGACACCATCATGTCCACCTGTGGCCTTTCCCAACGGTTTACCAACAGTTGGAAGACTTCTGGATGAAGTCCCCACTCTCCCGGGTGTAGGTCGCGTCTGCTGAGGTAGTCTGCTTCCCAGTTGTCCACTCCCGGAATGAACACTGCTGACAGTGCTAAGACGTGATTTTCCGCCCATCGGAGAATCCTTGTGGCTTCTGCCATCGCCATCCTGCTTCTTGTGCCGCCCTGTCGATTTACATGGGCGACTGCTGTGATGTTGTCTGATTGGATCAGTACCGGCTGGTTTTGAAGCAGAGGCCTTGCCAGACTTAGGGCATTGTAAATGGCCCTCAGTTCCAGAATATTTATGTGTAGGGACGACTCCTGACTTGACCAAAGTCCTTGGAAATTTCTTCCCTGTGTGACTGCCCCCGAGCCTCGAAGGCTGGCATCCGTGGTTACCAGGACCCAGTCCTGTATGCCGAATCTGCGGCCCTCTTGAAGATGAACACTCTGCAGCCACCACAGTAGAGATACCCTGGTCCTTGGAGACAGGGTTATCAGCCGATGCATCTGAAGATGCGATCCCGACCACTTGTCCAAGAGGTCCCACTGAAAGGTTCTGGCATGGAACCTGCCGAATGGAATTTTGCTTCGTAAGAAGCTACCATTTTTCCCAGGACTCGTGTGCAGTGATGCACCGATACCTATTTTGGTTTCAGGAGGTCTCTGACTAGAGATGACAGCTCCTTGGCTTTCTCCTGCGGGAGAAACACTTTTTTCTGTTCTGTGTCCAGAACCATCCCCAGGAACAGTAGGCGTGTGGTAGGAACCAGCTGTGACTTTGGAATGTATAGAATCCATCCGTGCTGTTGTAGCACTTCCCGAGATAGTGCTACTCCGACCAACAACTGCTCCTTGGACCTCGCCTTTATAAGGAGATCGTTCAAGTACGGGATAATTAAAACTCCCTTTTTTCGAAGGAGTATCATCATTTCTGCCATTACCTTGGTAAAGACCCTCGGTGCCGTGGACAGTCCAAACGGCAGTGTTTGGTATTGGTAATGGCAAACCTGTACCCCAAATCTGAGGTACTCCTGGTGAGGATGGTAAATGGGGACATGTAGGTAAGCATCCTTGATGTCCAGGGATACCATGTAATCCCCCTCCTCCAGGCTTGCAATAACCGCCCTGAGCGATTCCATCTTGAACTTGAATTTGTTTATGTATGTGTTCAAGGATTTCAAATTTAAAATGGGTCTCACCGAACCGTCCGGTTTCGGTACCACAAACAGTGTGGAATAGTAACACCGTCCTTGTTGAAGTAGGGGCACCTTGACTATCACCTGCTGGGAATACAGCTTGTGAATTGCCTCTAGCACAGCCTCCCTGCCTGAGGGAGTTGTCGGCAAGGCAGATTTGAGGAAACGGCGGGGGGGAAACGCCTCGAATTCCATCTTGTACCCCTGAGATACTACTTGAAGGATCCAGGGATCCACCTGTGAGCAAGCCCACTGATCGCTGAAATTTTTGAGGCGGCCCCCCACCGTACCTGGCTACGCCTGTGGAGCCCCCGCGTCATGCGGTGGACTCAGAGGAAGCAGGGGAAGAATTTTGATTCTGGGAACTGGCTGACTGGTGCAGCTTTTTCCCTCTTCCCTCGTCTCTGTGCAGAAAGGAAGCGTCTTTGACCCGTTTGCTTTTCTGAAGCCGAAAGGACTGTACCTGATAATACAGTGCTTTCTTAGGCTGTGAGGAAACCTGAGGTAAAAAATTTTTCTTCCCAGCTGTTGCTGTGGATACGAGGTCCCAGAGACCATCCCCAAACAATTCCTCACCCTTATAAGGCTCTATGTGCCTTTTAAAGTCAGCATCACCTGTCCTGTGTCGGGTCTCTAATACCCTCCTGACAGAATGGACATTGCATTAATTCTGGATGCCAGCCGGCAAAATATCCCTCTGTGCATCCCTCATATATAAGACGACGTCTTATGTTCGCCAAATAGTATCCCTGTTTGACAGGGTTACAGACCACGCTGCAGCAGCACTATCTGCAGGTCTCAGTCTAGTACCTGAGTGTGTAAATACAGACTTCAGGATAGCCTCCTGCTTTTTATCAGCAGGTACCTTCAAAGTGGCTGTATCCTAAGACGGCAGTGCCACCTTTTTTGACAAACGTGTGAGCGCCTTATCCACCCTAGGGGATATCTCCCAGCGTAACTTATCCTCTGGCGGGAAAGGGTACGCCATCAGTAACTTTTTAGAAATTACCAGTTTCTTATCGGGGGAACCCACGCTTTTTCACACTTCATTCACTCATTTGATGGGGGAACAAAAGACTGCCTGCTTTTTCTCCCCAAACATAAAACCCTTTTTTAGTGGTACTTGGGTTAATGTCAGAAATGTGTAACACATTTTTTATTGCCGGGATCATGTAACGGATGTTCCTAGTGGATTGTGTATATGTCTCAACCTCGTCGACACTGGAGTCAGACTCCGTGTCGACATCTGTGTCTGCCATCTGAGGGAGCGGGCGTTTTTGAGCCCCTGATGGCCTTTGAGACGCCTGGGCAGGCGCGGGCTGAGAAGCCGGCTGTCCCATAGCTGTTACGTCATCCAGCCTTTTATGTAAGGAGTTGACACTGTCGGTTTATACCTTCCACCTATCCATCCACTCTGGTGTCGGCCCCACAGGGGGCGACATCACATTTATCGGCATCTGCTCTGCCATCACATAAGCCTCCTCATCAAATGTGTCGACACAGGCGTACCGACACACCGCACACACACAGGGAATGCTCTGACTGAGGACAGGACCCCACACAGCCCTTTGGGGAGACAGAGAGAGAGTATGCCAGCACACACCAGAGCGCTATATAATTTAGGGATTAACACTATATTGAGTGAATTTTTCCCAATAGCTGCTTGTATATACAATATTGCGCCTAAATTTAGTGCCCCCCCTCTCTTTTTAACCCTTTGAGCCTGCAAACTACAGGGGAGAGCCTGGGGAGCTGTCTTCCAGCTGCACTGTGAAGAGAAAATGGCGCCAGTGTGCTGAGGGAGATAGCTCCGCCCCTTTTTCGCGGACTTTTCTCCCGCTTTTTTATGGATTCTGACAGGGGTATTTATCACATATATAGCCTCTGGGGCTATATATTGTGATATATTTGCCAGCCAAGGTGTTTTTATTGCTGCTCAGGGCGCCCCCCCCCCAGCGCCCTGCACCCTCAG
Organism: Pseudophryne corroboree; assembly: GCF_028390025.1. Classification (NCBI taxonomy): domain Eukaryota; kingdom Metazoa; phylum Chordata; class Amphibia; order Anura; family Myobatrachidae; genus Pseudophryne; species Pseudophryne corroboree. The sequence goes on along the minus strand of NC_086445.1, from coordinate 31,134,148 downwards.
TGACCGGAGTGTGAAGTGTGCATGAGGAGCAATGGCGCACAGCTACAGTGGTGTGCGCTACCTTGGTGAAGACTGATGTCTTCTGCCACCGATTTTCCGGACCTCTTCTTGCTTCTGGCTCTGTAAGGGGGACGGCGGCGCGGCTCCGGGAACGAACACCAAGGCCAGTTCCATGCGGTCGATCCCTCTGGAGCTAATGGTGTCCAGTAGCCTAAGAAGCCCAAGCTAGCTGCAAGCAGGTAGGTTCGCTTCTTCTCCCCTTAGTCCCTCGATGCAGTGAGCCTGTTGCCAGCAGGTCTCACTGTAAAATAAAAAACCTAAAATAAACTTTCTTTCTAGGAGCTCAGGAGAGCCCCTAGTGTGCATCCAGCTCGGCCGGGCACAGAAATCTAACTGAGGCTTGGAGGAGGGTCATAGTGGGAGGAGCCAGTGCACACCAGGTAGTTTAAAAGCTTTCTTTTAGTTGTGCCCAGTCTCCTGCGGAGCCGCTATTCCCCATGGTCCTTTCGGAGTTCCCAGCATCCACTAGGACGTTAGAGAAATAAAACCCCTTTTATGTGGTACTTGGGTTAATGTCAGAAATGTGTAACACATTTTTCATTGCCGAGATCATGCAACGGATGTTCCTAGTGGATTGTGTATATGTCTCAACCTCGTCGACACCAGAGTCAGACTCCGTGTCGACATCTGTGTCTGCCATCTGAGGTAACGGGCGTTTTTTGAGCCCCTGATGGCCTTTGAGACGCCTGGGCAGGCGCGGGCTGAGAAGCCGTCTGTCCCACAGCTGTTACGTCATCCAGCCTTTTATGTAAGGAGTTGACATTGTCGGTTAATACCTTCCACCTATCCATCCACTCTGGTGTCGGCCCCACAGAGGACGACATCCCATTTTCCGGGCCTCTGCTCCGCCTCCACGTAACCTTCCTCATCCAACATGTCGACACAGCCGTACCGACACACCACACACACACACACACAGGGAATGCTCTGACTGAGGACAGGACCCCACAAAGTCCTTTGGGGAGACAGAGAGAGAGTATGCCAGCACACACCAGAGCGCTATATAATGCAGGGATTAACACTATAACTGAGTGATTTTTCCCCCAATAGCTGCTTGTATACACATAATTGCGCCTAAATTTGGTGCCCCCCCTCTCTTTTTAACCCTTTGAGCCTGAAAACTGCAGGGGAGAGCCTGGGGAGCTGTCTTCCAGCTGCACTGTGAAGAAAAAATGGCGCCAGTGTGCTGAGGGAGATAGCCCCGCCCCTTTTTCGGCGGACTTTTCTCCCGCTTTTTTCATGGATTCTGGCAGGGGTAATTTATCACATATATAGCCCTGGGACTATATATTGTGATGATTTGCCAGCCAAGGTGTTTATATTGCCCTCAGGGCGCCCCCCCCCCCCAGCGCCCTGCACCCATCAGTGACCGGAGTGTGAGGTGTGCATGAGGAGCAATGGCGCACAGCTGCAGTGCTGTGCGCTACCTTGTTGAAGACTGAAGTCTTCTGCCGCCGATTTTCAGGAACACTTCTTGCTTCTGGCTCTGTAAGGGAGCCGGCGGCGCGGCTCCGGGAACGAACACCAAGGTCGGGTCCTGCGGTCGATCCCTCTGGAGCTAATGGTGTCCAGTAGCCTAAGAAGCCCAAACTACCACCAGTTAGGTAGGTTCGCTTCTTCTCCCCTTAGTCCCTCGCTGCAGTGAGTCTGTTGCCAGCAGATCTCACTGTAAAATAAAAAACCTAAAATATACTTTCTTTCTAGGAGCTCAGGAGAGCCCCTAGTGTGCATCCAGCTCAGCCGGGCACAAGATTCTAACTGAGGTCTGGAGGAGGGTCATAGTGGGAGGAGCCAGTGCACACCAGGTAGTCCTAAAGCTTTCTTTAGTTGTGCCGTTTCCTGTGGAGCCGCTATTCCCCATGGTCCTTACGGAGTCCCAGCATCCACTTAGGACGTCAGAGAAAACAAAATACTCAATATAAGGCAACGGTGAAAGTTCTCCGAGTGCTTTCACCCACTCGCGCCCACGTTGGCCAGTACTACCATACACTATGTAACCTCTATTTACTGGAAGGTTTCTGGGAATAACTTACCCTTTCCAGTAAATATAGGCCGTTGGAGATTTCCTGAGAGAGGCCAGCGAAAACTCCCTAAACCTTTACTATACACAAATCACGCTTGCGTATGCTATATACAGCGCTAATGATACCCTTTTTACGAGCTTTGCGTAAAATCGTGGTATCATGTTGCACTAAATATTGCACCCACGAACGCACGGTCCAATCGCACAGCGTATAGGCAGAGCCGGCCTTAGGCATAGGCAAACTAGGCAAATGCCAAGGGCATTTGGTATGCTTAGGGGCACCAGCAGCTTCTGCTGATTAAAATGATATGCAACATGCCTATATTCGGTGTGTGACTGCGGCTGTATCTGCATACGAAATGCTACATTACAGTGATTTCCAGGAATACACTGCAATGTAACATTTTGTATGCAGATACAGCCGCAGTCACACATAGAATATAGGCATGCTGCATATTATTTTAATCAGCAGAAGCTGCTTGTGCATCCTAGCCACATAGTAATGCAAATAAGATGCAGTTTCATAAACAAAAGGCGCCAGACGTAAGCAGAGCTGCCAGATGATTCATGCCAGGCATCTCCTGCAGAACTAGTGGCGGTACTAGGGGGCACCAGCCAAAATTTTGCCTAGGGTATCATATTGGTTAAGGCCGGCTCTGCGTATAGGTACTTGTAACTTATCCGCCGTACGACCACTGGAATCGAATCACAAGCTGCGAAACCTCAGCCGGAGCGTATCAAAAACTATATGGGTAAACCTCGCTGATCCCCTGGGCCGCGGTACTCTAAACCTCGCTGACCTCCTGGGCCGCGGTACTCTCCTACCTTGCTCCTTTGTACTTCAATCTATATTAACATGAGTCAGCTGCCTCACGCCACCAAGTCTCCACTCACTTGAAGTACCACTCGACGGGATCCCGAATTCCTGGGGTCCACTATGTTCACTGTTACGTTCGCTCACTCACGTTCGCTCACTCAAATACACTTTGGTTTTTCTGTACAGAAAATTATCTTTCATTGAGATAAACAGCTTTATTCCCAGAGGCAATACAGTAAAAAAGGTTTTATTTAAACTAAATCTTGGAAACCGAGCAATTTGTGCTAATGTAGCGTGACTACTGTCCCGCCCCTAAACTAAACGATACTATTGTGTAATTTGTACTTAGCGGCCGTACCCTTACGCACGTTGCGTAAACACGCGACCGTGCGTATGTCTTTACGTTGCGTACGCAGTCCCGTACTTTGTCCGAGACACGTGTACAAAAACCGTACGTCCACAATACTACAAATCCCACACTTCTATAAATGTAAGCGATATTACCTATAATCGCTCACTTAACACAACACAGTTTCTTTCTGTATAAACCTTTTTAACTAGGCCAGACTGTGTTTGTGTTTTACGTTTACTTCCTTAATATGTATTCTATATTGTAACTAAATAGCAAAAAATTTCTCCGGCTTTTACACAGGTCTAAATGAATCTAGTAATCAGTACTTATGGCAACAATGTGAGTGGGTATACAAAGAGTACAGGTGTACGATTGTGTTGTGTGCGCATTTGGTGCCAAACAGAAATTCACAGACTTTTCAAATAGCTTTGCGTATTTACTTTACGGGTCCTACCAGCATCCCTACAAACCATGCAGAGCAGACGCCATCTAATCAGCAATAAAATAGGGTTTCCAGTGTATCCACAGGCAAGAAAAAGGTTTACGTAGGATACCTGTCCGCCCTTTGCTGATAGATAAAGTCTGCTTTAACCTGCTAGGCTGCGGGTATGAGGAAAAACCGGACGATGCCCCCAATTGATAATGTCGATTTTATATTAAAACATACAGCTATACCTTTAAACACACTTTTACCATGGAGCCGCTGCGGCCGCTAGACTTAATACGCACTCTACGTACCTTTTACGCAATTTGCGTAATGAGTCCCGTACAATGTACGGACTTTGCGTACACACGCCGCGCTGACAATACAAAGTACTCGCAGCGCGTACACACCCAATTAATACGCTTTTAAACCTTATACAGTTAGGCAATGCAATACACTTTAAACCTTAGCAGGGAAAAGAGGACACAACACCGATTTGTAGTTAATCACTGGGTACCGACACCACAGAGTAATATTTCTGAAAGGGGGTTAACAATACAAATTATGCACTACAATACAACAGAGTAAATGGCTACAGTCAATGTACATACGTGAGAATATTCGCTTGCGCAACCCGGCCCGGTCCTCCGCTATCAGGTTGATAGCGTTGAGAGTCTTGTGTGTGGCCAGGCTGCAGCAGGCTTTATTTATACAATTCTTCCAAAAGCAATACAAAGGATACTGTAATCCCTTTGTCCATTGGACACAGGAATGCACTTTTACAGTACAGGATAAGTCATAGGTCGATTTGAAAAGGTAGGCAATGCTCTTGTGGGTGGTCTCCTCTGGATTCCCGCCGCATACATAATATACAGTAAATACAGTTTATATCTATATTCTGCTTCTGCACCTAACTATCCTCAGGAACATGTGATATTCCGCAAACCAACACCGGAATGTTACCCTTAAAATACCCTACAGCTGGATACCAAACACCACCTTATAACCTTAGTCTGTCCCCTCTTATCCTGTAAAGGTGAATCCCTTTGTTCTGGAATCATTTAAACTGTTGTTACTTTCTTATGTGGGGCAGGGGGACTATGTGTACAATGTACACTATTTGGATTAAATATGTAATGTTTTGATAGCTCTCCATGCGCTCACAAACTCTGCCGTAATTACCCATACCACGCGCAGGACCGCGGGAGCGACCATACGCAAATTGCGGATATGTGCACGCACGGCAGAACAAGTGCACGCGCAGCGGGCATGTGTGTGTAGTTTGTACGTGATGTGTGTTCTGCAATATTTTTCGACTTTCACACTTACTCTCTCTACACATGTTATATCTGCCTCCCCTGCAGTGCACATGGTTTTGCCCAACTGCTAACAAAATTCCTGCTGCGATCAATTTGGAATTACCCCCCAGGATTCAAAAAGTTGCAGTAAAATGCACCCGATACCATTCGAGATCAAACACCCTTAAAAACTGCTAAAACACGAATATTAGTAAGTATACCCCATGGTGTCAATTTTTGCAGATGATACCAAATTGTGTAAAGTTATAAATGCGGAGGGGGATGCTGAGTCGCTTTAGAACGACTTATTTAAATTAGAAGCTTGGGCAGCGAAATGGAGAATGCACTTCAATACAGACAAGTGTAAGGTAATGCACTGTGGTAACAAGAACAAAAATAACACCTACATACTAAATGGGGTAAAATTAGGGGATTCTGTACTGGAAAAGGACTTAGGTGTCCTCATAGATAGCAAACTAAGCAGTAGTACCCAAAGCAGGACTGCAGCAAAGAAGGCTAATAAGATATTAGCATGCATAAAACGGGGAATCGATGCTAGGGACGAGTGTATTATACTTCCATTATATAAATCACTAGTGAGGCCACACCTTGAGTACTGTGTACAATTCTGGGCACCGTACTACAAAAAGGATATCCTGGAGCCAGGGCCGGTGCTAGGGTGTTCGGCGCCCCCCTGCAAACTATAGATTTTCGCCCTCCTACAAAAAAGTCCTCTTAACATGTTTCTTTACAATGTTTTATATTTTGAAATGTAACGTGCAATATTTTGTAAAATTGATTATAAGGGGTACAATAATGTGTGTGAGGGTTAGGGAGGTACAGGGTTAGGGTTAGACTACATACCATACATGTGTTGGGATCCTGCACGTTGGGATGCTGCTGTCAGTATTCTGGCCGCAGCATCCCAAACGCTGGGATCCTGATACCATCCCATGAGGACAATCACTTCTTGCACAGAGGCGGGAAACACACATATACATACACAGTTCCAGGGTGCAACCAGCAAGTCTGGTTTTCACACAGTTACAGTGACAAATGGGAGCCAAAATAACAATGAGGGTTAGCAGCACCTATTGGGTCCTGTACCAGGGGAGATGGTATAGGGTGGGGTTGGAGAACAAACTGTAGGGAACATGACAAGAAAAAGTAGTGACTGTGAAGTGGCAGCAAAACCAGCAGTGACTACACTACAGAGATTACTCCCGCCCCCACCTTCCGACACTCACCGCTCACCCTACACATTAACAGCATGGCAAGGGTAAAGGGGGAACGCAGGACCGGATCCTGTCTGCAGACAGCGCACCCTCACCTCCTCCATGGTACAGGTAAGGGGAATCAGGCTATTGAGAGCTGCTGGGAGGAGCTTGCACCGCAGCAGATGGCCTGGGCACTCCGTGCTGTGATCCGTTCCTCTGAGGGGAATGCAGCGGCACCCAGATGAGACAAAGAGATCTGTCTCACAAAATAAAATACAGCTGCGGCTTCCCTCCTCAGCAGAGCAGGGACGGCGCCTTTCCGACCCGGCGCCGTCCTGCATGGCATACCCTCGCTGAGCGCTTCACGCCGGCTCTGCCTGGAGCTAGAAAAGGTTCAGAGGTGGGCGACCAAACTAATTAAGGGCATGGAGACGCTGGAATACGAGGAAAGGCTTGCAAGACTAGGCATGTTTACACTGGAAAAAAGGAGACTAAGAGGGGACATGATCAAAAACTACAAATATATAAGGGGACAATACACAGAGCTTGCGCAGGACCTGTTTTTGGTTAGATCAACACAGAGGACTCGTGGACACTCGCTCAGGTTAGAGGAGAGGAGATTCCTCACAATATGTCGTAAAGGCTTTTTCACAGTAAGGACTATACGTGTTTGGAATTCCCTGCCTGAGGGAGTTGTAATGGTGGACTCAGTCAACACCTTTAAGAAAGGGTTAGATAAATTCCTAATGGATAAGGATATCCAGGGTTATGGTGCTTAGTCACGCACTATAGTTACTATAAAAAGAGGGATAAAACGTAACTGCAGACATCAGCATCAGTCAAAATTTTAGACCTAATAATCCTGCATAGGAGACCACAAATAGGTTGAACTCGATGGACAATTGTCTTTTTTCAACCTTAGATACTATGTTACTATGTTACTATGTTACCTTCATCCTCAACCTCAATATCCTCAGTAATGACCAGAGATGGTCCTGAAACCAATTTGTTAATACTAGGTGAATCCTCCCCTTTCCAGGATTCCGCAGAAGAATCCTTGAGCACAAGGCCTACTGCTGCTGGTTCTGCTGCTGCTGCTGAGGGTAGTTCATCATCCCAGATGTGGACCAAGAAAACTGCTATTACTAGTAGTATTTCCAAAAAACAATTGACAGTTCAACAATGCTTGACAAGGAGAAACAAGTATGTCAGTTTTGACTCCGTCGCACAGCATATCACTGACGCCATGACTGCTTGGATAGTAACAGATCTGCATCCAATATCTGCCATAAATTCAGTGGGTTTTATGCAGTTAATATTCCCTGGTACCAAATCCCATCTCTGTTCCATTTTACCAGAAAAGCCATTCCTTGGCTGTACCAGGTCGTTAAGAAAAACCTCGTTCACGGCCTAAAACATGCCATTGTAGTCAGTGTCCACTTAACCACAGATATGTGGACAAGCGGGAGTGGGCAACTAAAGATTATATGACTGTGTCAGCCCATTGGGTGGGTGAATCACTTTCATCAGCAGCAGTACTATCTTGCAAACATCACCAACTCATTCAAAGGCAGGCTACTATGTGTATCACCGGCTTTACTAAGAGGCATATCGCTGACAACCTCTTAGAAAAACTAAGGGATGTCATAGCAACATGGCTTACCCCACTTGGATGCTCTTCAGGTTTTGAAGTTTTGGATAATGACACTAATATCATGAAACATTACAGCTGGGTGAATTCCAACACATCCCCAGTTTTGCATACACAATCAACTTGTTGGTTCAGGGTTTTTTTTAAATGACAGGGGCGTGCAAGAGATGCTGTCTGTGGCCCGAAAGATTTTGGGGCATTTTCGGCATTCTGCAACAGCATGCAGGAGATTGCAGCACCTGCAAGAACAGTTTAATCTATCCTTCCATCAACTGAAGCAAGAGGTGGTAACAAGGTGGAACTCCACCCTTTATATGCTTCAGCGGATGGAGGAACAGCAGAAAGCCATTCGTAGCTATACAACAAGCCATGCCTTTGTGGGAGGAGCGGGTGGTATGTACCTTAGCCCAGCACAGTGGAAAGTAATTTCTGTCTTGTGCAAGGTGCTCAAACCCTTCAAAGTAGCCACCTGTGAAGTGAGTTCCGAAACTGCTAGCTTGAGCCAGGTGATTCCCCTAATTAAGCTTTTGGAAAAACAACTGAAGAAACTGAAGGAGGAAATAAAACAAGACAAATCCGCAAAACATGCCGGACTTGTATATCAAGTCCTTTATTCGCTTTGCCAGGATCCAAGGGTTGCCAATATCTTGAAATCAGATCACTACATTTTGGCAACCGTGCTGGATCCTAGGTTCAAGTCATATGCTGTGTCTTTCTTTCCCACTGACACAGATCTTAAGAGATGCAAAGAGCTCCTGGTGAGCAAGTTGGCAGCTCAAGTGATGTCTCCTCCTTCAGTTTCTTCCAAAAAAAGCAAGATTTTTTTTTTTTTACCAAAAGACCTTGTGGGGATGTAGATCAGGTTACTGTAGTACTGGTCACACAAGTTAATTTATATTCAATAGATGACCCCCATTTATATTATCAAAAACACGTTAGTGTTATTCCAAACTGTTTGGGGGGTGCTACCACAGGCAAAGTAAATCTACAGGAGAAAGAAGGAGAAAGGGTTCGAAATGCCCTATGGTGGTGCACACAATCTTGTATTAAAATATAACTTTTATTATGATATGTATTAAAACCAGCGAATATTGGGGGTCATTCCGAGTTGTTCGCTCATTATTTTTTTCTCGCAACGGAGCGATTAGTCGCTAATGCGCATGCGCAATGTCCGCAGTGCGACTGCGCCAAGTAAATTTGCTATGCAGTTAGGTATTTTACTCACGGCATTACGAGGTTTTTTCTTCGTTCTGGTGATCGTAATGTGATTGACAGGAAGTGGGTGTTTCTGGGCGGAAACTGGCCGTTTTATGGGTGTGTGCGAAAAAACGCTGCCGTACTGGGAAAAACGCGGGAGTGGCTGGAGAAACGGAGGAATGTCTGGGCGAACGCTGGGTGTGTTTGTGACGTCAAACCAGGAACGAAACTGACTGAACTGATCGCAGTTGCCGAGTAAGTCTGGAGCTACTCAGAAACTGCTAAGAAGTGTCTATTCGCAATTCTGCTAATCTTTCGTTCACAATTTTGATAAGCTAAGATTCACTCCCAGTAGGCGGCGGCTTAGCGTGTGCAAAGCTGCTAAAAGCAGCTTGCGAGCGAACAACTCGGAATGACCCCCATTAAGAGGAAAATAGAATAGTGTAAATAGAAAGGAAATCGTGATTAAAAATGAAAATGCTGCGCACTAGATGTCACCGGATTGGCTCATATGTTACTATCAAAATTTGTAGATAGTCAAGAGTGTGTTAGGAGTATATAGTTCCTGTATATCTGTAGTTCGCGTTTTTTACTACTAAAGAGACTCCTAAAATAAACGTCCAAAATATTCTAATCCCTCCCAGGATTTAAAGTATGGGATCGTTAAGGCAAGATTCCAGATGTCATTATATATAATGTGATAATACTAGTACTCTAATGGCTCGCTGTGTGTAGTACTGAAATATTTCCCAATAAAATGATCAAACAATAAATGTGTATTGTGCTTTCACTATATCTCAGAGTTAGTGTACAAACTCTATTACAAGGTCTCAATAGCACCTGTGTACCCTCCCAACATTCATGAACAGTGATGCAGATCAGTCAAAACAACATTTTGACATCAGTTCGGGTCTAGATGAATTTCCAAGTATTAGTGACACCTCTACCATAACTCCATTTGATACGGTCACCATCCAAAGAATGGTGTAGGATTATTTTCACTGTAAAAGTAGGCATGTCACAGAGGCCCTCATTCCGAGTTGATCGCTCGTTGCCGTTTTTCGCAGCGTAGCGATCAGGCTAAAAATCGGCATTTCTGTGCATGCGCATGGTACGCAGCGCGCACGTGCTAAGTACTTTTACACAAAACTATGCACAAGGTCTAGCGAAGCTTTTCAGTCGCTCGAGTGATCGTAGTGTGATTGACAGGAAAGGGGTGTTTCTTGGCGGAATCTGACCATTTTTCGGGAGTGTGCTAAAAAACGCAGGCGTGCCTGATAAAAACGCAGGAGTGGCTGGAGAAACGGAGGCGTGTCTGGCCGAATGCAGGGCGTGTTTGTGACGTCAAACCAGGAACTAAACAGACTGCAGTCATCGCAAGCTAGGAGTAAGTATTGAGCCACTCTGAAACTACATGAAATTTTTTAGTAGCAGAACTGCTAACCTTTCGTTCGCACTTCTGCTAAGCTAACATGCACTCCCAGAGGGCGGCGGGCTAGCGTTTGCACTGCTGCTAAAAGCAGCTAGCGAGCGATCAACTCGGAAAGGAGGGCCAGAGTCCCTTCGTGTACTGGAAGTAAAAAAAGTAAATATGGAGGTCCTTGTACAAACTGGTTTTGTATTTACTTAAGCTGCCCATCCTCCAGTGTGTACTCAGAGAGAGTTTTCAGCACAGCTGGGAACCTTGTGAGGGAATGGCGTAGGAGGCTACTTCCTCAAAATGTGGAAAAGATGATGTTCATCAAAATGAACTGGAAATTCCATCAAGAAGACCTTTCCCAGCAACTACATCGAAATACAGAGACATCTGTAATGGTGGATTCCAGCGGTGAGGAATTAATATTAGAGATGAGCGGATTCGGTTTTACTCGGTTCTCAAAACCGAATCTTATTGGCTATCCAAAACACGTGACATCCGTGAGCCAATAAGATGTCGTTTTGAGAACCGAGTAAAACCGAATCCGCTCATCTCTAATTAATATTGTATGATGATGATGTACACACTGATGAGGGTGAGGATGGCAGTGGTGATTACATCTTCTAGACACTGTACAGCTGTTGCTTTAAGGCAATTGGTAGCTTGTTTCCCCCCCCCCCAAACAAACCAATCATTTCAGCCACAAGTGTGGCAGTCCTTATCACTGAAGTGATTGGTTTGTTAAACTGTGCATGTCCTGTTTAATATCCAACATAAGGGTGGGTGGGAGGGCCCAAGGTCAATTCCATCTTGCACCACCGTTCATTTATCCCACTGCTGTGTGGCAGTGTTTCATAGATATGCTACAAACTGCCGTCTGTTTGTGCCGCTGCTCTGTCGCCTAGTAGTAAGTAACCAGCCAGCTCGCTGCAGACTTTGACCTAAAGTGGATGAAAACAACATTGTGAGCTATAGGTCGTCAAAATTGTCTGCAAATGACTGGAAATTAATGTTATTGAGGTTAATAATACTCCAGGGACAACAAAAATGCAAAAATTATGTGAGTTTGGTGTTTTTGACAATCTAAAAAAAAAAAAAAATCCAAACCCATGGATGTTTGGCAAATCCAAATCCAAATCCAAATCCTGCCGCCGAATCCAAATCCGAATCATCGGGTCCAGTGCACATCTCTAATTCTGTAGTTTATGTGCAATGGAATAGATGAGTAAAATGATATAATTAAGCTGAGAGTTGTACAGTACCTCAAATATAAAATAGTTTCTGCAATTGGAATAATTTCTCTGGAATAATTTGCACTCATTTTTCTATTGCAGAATGAGCCTCTATCCTCCCGTTATGATGAACATTACAGATATCCGGCCCAACATAACCCAGGTGTCCGGTTACAGCAACCACGAGATTATGAGATTGAGCCTTTTAGGAATAACGATGATATGTTTTGTCCTCTTCGTGTTGGTGATGATACTTATGCTGAGCATCTACTTCACCAAAATCCACGCCCGAGAAGAAGCCCGCTACCTCCTGTTTGCCCACATGCTCATCACTGACTTAGTTTACCTTCTCTTCAGTATTTTCCTGTTTTATACTTCTTTCTATCCAATCACCTTCTCTGTACCATTGTGTTACGTTTTAGTCACTGTGTCTTCTACCTCTATGAAGGTCACACCATACAACCTTGCCGTCATGTCCTTGGAACGCTATGTGGCCGTATGTTTCTCACTGAGACACGGAGAGATCTGCACCTTACACAGAACTGGGATTGCCATCGGTATAATATGGACAATTGGGCTTATACCTAATGTCGCTGATTTGATTGTTCTAACCACATCTGTAGATAAGGAATTTTTCTCCCTTTATGTGACTTGCAGCCGTACCAGACTAACCATAACCTCAGTGCAAAGCTCCATAAGACTCTTCACTTACTCCCTGACTTTCTCCTTGGTGGGGCTGATCATCATATTCACCTACATCAAGATTACCATGGTTGCTTTTAAGATTGACTCAGGAAAGTCTTCTGCTTTCAAGGCTGGAAAAACGGTCATGCTCCACGCGTTTCAGCTGATGCTATGTATGACGGCTTTCAGCTATGGCATTTTAGATGTGGTACTGAAAGAGTATGTTGCCTTATTACCAATCATTAACTTTTGCTTCTTCATGTGTCTACCAAGGTTCCTCTGCCCCCTTATATATGGAATAAGAGATGAGCTCTTCCGCCATCGCATGAAAAAATATTTGCTCTGCAAAGCTTAAAAACATGAATTACACCATGTGTAGGATAATAATACATAATCACCCACATATAGTGTAATAGTGACCCCCCTCAGACCAGCATGGCTCTCTATAGAAATGTGCTGGACATCTCTCACTGCTTCAGTCATAGACTGGCTTTCCAGTTCTGCAGAAGTCCCCAACTCTCACCTTCATCATATAGAGCTGATGGAGGCGTCACCTAAAGTGCATTTTGCATCTACTTCTTGTATTGTGCATTATATTGTGCAATAGATAACACATCCTAATAAAAACTATCGCCCAGATTTATCAAGCCTTGGAGAGTGAGACATTGCACAGAGATAAAGTACCAGCCAATCAGCTCCTAACTGTCATTTTTCAAACACAGCCTGTAACATGGCAGTTAGGAGCTGGTTGGTTAGTACTTTATCACCGGGCAATTTATCACTCTCCAAGTCTTGATAAATGTGGGCATATAACCCTCTTGTTTAATATAGTGCTAACCTATTAAGGGTTACTTAGAATTGTGTAAAAATATACCTCTGCAATGCAAAACTTATATTGTGACATCATGTTCCAGTTCTTGCACAGACACGCCTGTTTCTAAGGTAGGTGCGTGTATCTGCATGACAAGGTGGCAGTTTGCGTTAAATGTAGTAGCATCTCCTGATGGGGGACCTGGGAATTCCTGCTATCATGCAGGCTTGGTGCTCTCATGTGCCTTGTATTTAGCAGAAATAATTCAACTCACGAGTAGGGGCAGGGGCATTTGTGGGATGAATCTCTGGTTAATTAGACTGAGCCTTGTTCTTTTGTGAGTGACCAGTAGGTGTCTGTTTTGGGGAGTCATCCGATACTTCCAATGGGACAACTTTTGTACTGACTGCAGTAGGTGCTCTATGGCCCTCATTCCGAGTTGATCGGTCGCAAGGCGAATTTAGCAGAGTTACACACGCTAAGCCGCCGCCTACTGGGAGTGAATCTTAGCTTCTTAAAATTGCGACCGATGTATTCGCAATATTGCGATTACTAACTACTTAGCAGTTTCAGAGTAGCTCCAGACTTACTCTGCCTGTGCGATCAGTTCAGTGCTTGTCGTTCCTGGTTGACGTCACAAACACACCCAGCGTTCGCCAGGCACTCCCACCGTTTCTCCAGCCACTCCTGCGTTTTTTCCGGAAACGGTAGCGTTTTCAGCCACACGCCCCTGAAACGCCGTGTTTCCGCCCAGTAACACCCATTTCCTGTCAATCACATTACGTTCGCCGGAGCGATGAAAAGCCGTGAGTAAAAATACTTTCTACATAGCAAAGTTACTTGGCGCAGTCGCAGTGCGAACATTGCGCATGCGTACTAAGCGGATTTTCATTGCGATGCGATGAAAAATACCGAGCGAACAACTCGGAATGAGGGCCTATATGGAGGTAATTTCACTTACAGACTCACAAGTGCACATCATAAAAGCATTGCAACATAAACGTGAAACGCATAATTAGGGCGGCTCCAATGTCCACTGACTGTCATAAAAAATGTAATGAATGATATATTTATTTAGAAAAAAAAGTTACAATGACTTAGGGGGTGAAGGCATCTCATGTATTTCCATATCCTGCTGTAATTGACCATCAGTGACTGATAGGTAGTGGTATAAATGAGCATCAGGCCTGGTAATAAGAATACAAAGTGACATCAGAAGTTGGAAGCCCCATCCTTCTGCTCCTGGTCTCTTGTCTGCCATTTACTGACCTTCTCATGCTTGTCCTACCCCCATCTCTTCTCTGTACCCCATGCGTGCTCTAATCATATATGTTCTGGGCTTGTGGAGACCTCTATTGCTGCACCAGTGCACTTACTGTACATGTCATTGCAGAAAGGATAGAGCAGTGTTTTCCAACCTCGCTCCTCGCGGACACATACTGTATGGCTCTGGTCAAACTGATGTACATGCAAAAAAATGGTGTGGTATGAGTTGCCGGGGGCAAGGTTGCCAACGCTTAGCATATAGGCGCTGGGATCCCGACCACCGGCTTGCCGACAGCGCAGCAAGCGGTGGTGCTATATGCGAACCACGCTATTTATTCTCCCTCCAGGGGAGACGTGGACCCCCAAGAGGGAGAAAAGGTGTCAGTATGCCGGGTGTCGGGATTCTGGCGCCGGGTGTACTGTGCGCCTGGATCCCAACAGCCGGCAAACTGAAGACCACCCGGTGAAAGAACCTGGTTCAGTGCAAACACCGGATAGGGGCTCTGAGGTGTGGTTGAGGGACAGCACGGTGGGCTCTCAACCACACGGCTCTGGTCCAGGTTTACGGACCTTCCCAGCCACAGCTGGGAATTGGTCTAATTGTACTGGCAGGGATTTAAACTTTGCTCAGTCTACTGCTCGGGGAACTGGTGCCAAAAAGCGGCCAGCGAGTTGGAAAAGTTTCTCCTAGTGCTACGACTTTGACCGTCAAACCCCGGAGGCACTGAGAGACCATGCATATGGAGTGCAGATTGGATTATACACAGATGCAGTGGTTAATACTGTATATGTGGGCATTATACACAAGTGCAGCGGTATATACATGTGGGCATTATACACAGGTGCTGCGGTCTAAACATGTGGGCATTATGCACAGGTGCAGTGGTATATACATTTGGGCATTATACACAGGCGCAGCAGTATATACATGTGGGCATTATACACAGGTGCAGCAGTATATACATTTGGGCATTATACACAGGCACAGCAGTATATACATGTGGGCATTATAGACAGGTGCTGCAGTATATACAGTAAATGTGGGCATTATACACAGGTTCAGCAGTATATACATGTGGACATTTTACACAGTTGCAGCAGAATATACTGTATTCATGTGGGCATTATACACAGGCGCAGCAGTATATACTGTACATGTGGGCATTATACACAGGTACAGCAGTATATAGATGTGGGCAATTATACACAGGTGCAGCAGTATATAGATGTGGGCATTATACACAGGTACAGCAGTATATACATGTGGGCATTATACACAGGTGCAGCAGTCTATACATGTGGGTATTATACACAGGTGCAGCAGTATATGTACATGTGGGCATTATACACAGGTACAGCAGTATATACATGTGGGCATTATACACAGGTGCAGCAGTCTATACATGTGGGTATTATACACAGGTGCAGCAGTATATGTACATGTGGGCATTATACACAGGTACAGCAGTATATACATGTGGGCATTATACACAGGTGCAGCAGTATATACATGTGGGCATTGTACACAGGTGCAGTAGTATATACATGTGGGTATTGTACACAGGTGCAGCAGTATATACATGTGGATATTATACACAGGTGCAGCAGTATATACATGTGGGCATTATACACAGGTACAGCAGTATATATACATGTGGGCATTATACACAGGTACAGCAGTATATACATGTGGGCATTATACACAGGTGCAGCAGTATATACATGTGGGTATTGTACACAGGTGCAGCAGTATATATACATGTGGGCATTATACACAGGTGCAGCAGTATACATACATACATGTGGGCATTATACACAGGTGCAGCAGTATACATACATACATGTGGGCAGGGGCGTCAGAATAGGGGGGGCAAGGGGGCAGCTTGCTCCCCCCAAACATGAGAGAGGCGCCCAGGTCCGGCACTACCCGCTCAGTCTGCAAAGCAGGGAGGCGCTCTCCCTGGTTTGCTACTCTGCTGCTGCGGCTGCCGCAGCGCCGCTGCGCCTGTCACACTGCATGACCGGCAGCAGCGCCGGCAGCACAGGGATGGGAGGAGGGGTTAGATTGTACTCACTGTGAGAGCAGCAGCAGGGGAAGTCCCTGCAACTGACTGCGGTGCCTCTCGTCTCCTCCCCTCCCTGATATCAGCAATAAGGTCAGAAGAACATGTGCTGAGCAGTGATTGGAGGAGCTTGGCACATGATGATTAGAAGAGCCCCTGATTGGAGGAGCTGTCACATGCTCCCCTGACCCCCTGGAACACGGAGGATGTAGAGAACATAGACACAACATTCACAGCATGGCCCTTGTCCAAATGTGAGTATTCAACCTGACTCCTCTGTCTCCATAGCTCCTGGCTGTCTCTACCACCCTCTCTATGCAGCTGCTGTCTCTCTCTCTCTGACGGCTACATGGTTCTCAAGCATCTGCCACCCCTCTCCGCAGCATCAGTCCCCCCCCCTCTCTCTACCCATCATCTGTCCCCCTCTCCGCAGCATCAGTCCCCCCCCCCTCTCTCTAACCCATCATCTGTCCCCCTCTCCGCAGCATCAGTCCCCCCCCCTCTCTCTACCCATCATCTGTCCCCCTCTCCGCAGCATCAGTCCCCCCCCCCTCTCTCTACCCATCATCTGTCCCCCTCTCCGCAGCATCAGTGTCCCCCCCCTCTCTCTACCCATCATCTGTCCCCCTCTCCGCAGCATCAGTCCCCCCCTCTCTCTACCCATCATCTGTCCCCCTCTCCGCAGCATCAGTGTCCCCCCCCTCTCTCTACCCATCATCTGTCCCCCTCTCCGCAGCATCAGTCCCCCCCCCTCTCTCTACCCATCATCTGTCCCCCTCTCCGCAGCATCAGTCCCCCCCCCTCTCTGCAGCATCAGTCCCCCCCCTCTCCGCAGCATCAGTCCCCCCCCTCTCTCTACCCATCATCTGTCCCCCTCTCCGCAGCATCAGTCCCCCCCCCTCTCTCTACCCATCATCTGTCCCCCTCTCCGCAGCATCAGTCCCCCCCCCTCTCTCTACCCATCATCTGTCCCCCTCTCCGCAGCATCAGTGTCCCCCCCCTCTCTCTACCCATCATCTGTCCCCCTCTCCGCAGCATCAGTCCCCCCCTCTCTCTACCCATCATCTGTCCCCCTCTCCGCAGCATCAGTGTCCCCCCCCCTCTCTCTACCCATCATCTGTCCCCCTCTCCGCAGCATCAGTCCCCCCCCTCTCTCTACCCATCATCTGTCCCCCTCTCCGCAGCATCAGTGTCCCCCCCCTCTCTCTACCCATCATCTGCCACCCCTCTCCGCAGCATCAGTCCCCCCCCTCTCTCTACCCATCATCTGTCCCCCCCTCTCCGCAGCATCAGTCCCCCCCCTCTCTCTGCAGCATCTGTCCCCCTCTCCGCAGCATCTGTCCCCCCCCCCTCTCTCTACCCATCATCTGTCCCCCTCTCTGCAGCATCAGTCCCCCCCCTCTCTCTACCCATCATCTGTCCCCCTCTCCGCAGCATCTGTCCCCCATTCTCTCTACCCATCATCTGTCCCCCTCTCCACAGCATCAGTCCCCCCCCCTCTCTCTACCCATCATCTGTCCCCCTCTCCGCAGCATCAGTCCCCCCCCCTCTCTCTACCCATCATCTGTCCCCCTCTCTGCAGCATCAGTCCCCCCCCTCTCTCTACCCATCATCTGTCCCCCTCTCTGCAGCATCAGTCCCCCCCCTCTCTCTACCCATCATCTGTCCCCCTCTCCGCAGCATCAGTCCCCCCCCCTCTCTCTACCCATCATCTGTCCCCCTCTCCGCAGCATCAGTCCCCCCCCCCTCTCCGCAGCATCAGTCCCCCCTTCTTTCTGCCCATCATCTGTCCCCCTCTCTGCAGCATCTGCCCCCCTCTCCGCAGCATCTGTCCCCCCCCTCTCTGACCATCATCTGCCCCCCTCTCCGCAGCATCTGTCCCCCCTCTCTCTGACCATCATCTGTCCCCCTCTCCGCAGCATCTGTCCCTCCCCCCTCTCTGCCCAGCATCTGTCCCCCCTCTCTCTGCCCAACATCTGCCTCCCCGCCGGCGCCGGGATTGTGATCCTATTCGGGATGCCAAGTAGAGCATTCCGAGCAGTGTCGGGATTCCGACGTAGGTATTTCGACTGCCGGTATCCAAACAGATCCCACGCTTACCATGTTGCTGGTAATGCTCATAATCATAATGATGCACCGACACATACGCCTTTCATGTCACCCACTGTCACACTGTGCTGGGAAGCTAGGGGCGCCAAACTCAGATTATATTTTACCCCTCCAACCTAAAAACGTTCTGACGCCCCTGCATGTGGGCATTATACAGAGGTACAGCAGTATACAGTATACTGCTGGAAATATTTTGAGATTTAATCAGAGATGTGCAGAAAAGATAGGCACAAATGACAGTTAGGAGCTGGTTGGTTGGTACTTTATCCCGTCCACTTTATTTCTCTCCAAAGCTTAGTACAGAAACCCCTTGATCCCAGGATCTGTAGATGACTTAACAAAATGCCAACCAGCTACAATACCTTCCTGAACCCAGGAGTAGGCAGACACCTCTTTGAGGGGCAGATGTATTAAAGCGGAACATATGCTGCTATAACACCTCCTGCTTCACTCTCTTTACCGAGGCAAAGCAGGAAACAGTACCGACGAGATGTACTAACATCTCGCTCCCCCCCTCTGGTGATCCCTGCTAGAACCCCCAGTACATTGACCTAGTGCTGATGCTCTGAGTGCCAGATGTACTAAGTCTTAAAAAGTGATAAATTAGAGAGTGATAAACTACCAGCCAATCAGCTCCTAACTGTCATTTTTCAAAAACAGCCTGTGACATGGCAGTTAGGAGCTGATTGTCTGGTCCTTTACCACTCTCCACGTTATCACTTTTCAAGGCTTAGTACATCTCCCCCTGTGTCTCCACACCCAGCCGGCTCCACTATCGTGAGATCTCCCATGCAGCCTGGACCACGGCAGCCGCAGCAGCCACTACAGTGGCTGTGAATAGGGAAACACCACCTGCAGGTGACGGAATCGATAGCTGCAGGTGTCAGAATGGTCAGTGCTACTTACCGTTCATACATTGGGTGGCCCATCGGCGTGCTAAGATAGCAGTGCTGATAATGACATCTCACATGACGTGCGCTGATACCGTGACAATTAATACATGTACCCCTGTATCTCCAATAGACTAATACATATTACCAGCGCAATAATTCCTACATTGCAGTCACTAAATAAATAACAGTAGGACTGGGTGACAGTTTTGCGTCCTCTACTCTGGCGTATTCCTCAGGAGATCGCTCCGTGCCTGGATATGAATCTTTCATTATTTATAACAAATATATGTTACGTTGCTATGGTCACATAGAAAGTTGGAGTTTACATGTATTACTCAGTTAGTGTTACCACATATGATAATAGTGCGCCAGTTTGCAATTATCTGTATTTTTGTCATAAAAATAGAAATAAATATGTATACTTAATTACTGCCGCTTCTTTGTCTTTAATGGATTTCTATTCATGTTTCTTCAAGACCAGGAGACAACAACCCCTTTATCCCACGTCAGTCAGTATAGAGGTTTGTGGTAAAAAGAGTATTTTATATGACTCCTGAATGGAACGTTTCAGCACTGGAAGATTTATAGGGCCAAATGTAATAGGGTCCGGGTTATTGTGTGGGACAAACTCGCACCTTCAAGCAAATATCAGTGAGATCTGTGCATGCTTATGTCTGTATAAGTTAATGAATAGTTAAAAATAATAATAAAAAATGACATGGGGTACCCCCCTGGGCTCTTTGAGCTGGTCCTGGGGCAAAAAATACAGGGAAAAAATTGTGTAGGGTTCTCCTGTATTTTAAGAACCAGCACAGGGCTCTTGGACTGGTCCTGGTTTTAAAAATACAAGGGAAAAAAGACATAGGGGTCCCCCATATTTTTAAAACCTGCACTGGGCTTCACTGGCTAGGGAGGTAATGCTACAACCAGGGGACATGCTTATATTGGTCCCTGTGGCTAGCATTAACCCCCCCTAACTAGTCAGCCCCGGATGGGGTGTCCTGAGGAAGTGGGGACCCCTGCAATAAATCCCCCCCTCCCCTCTCCAGACACCCAAGGCCATTGCTGAAGCCCAGGGCTATTCCAGGCACCCCATGGCTGTGGTTGTGAGTTGATACTTCATTCAGCTTGAGTTCTGAAAAAATAGTCTTTTACTGGAGGCACTACAGGTCCCAGCGAGTTTGCATGTTCCTGCATCCTATTGCATTGACCAAGTTATAAAAATAAGCGAGTTTAGCTGTAAACTTGCACATTTTACAAACTGGGACCCTATTACATTTAGCCCATAGTCTTTGAATTGAGTAAATTGTGTTTTCCTTTATATTGTTTTATTGCATTATCTGATCACCTAAATCACAAATATTCATGAGCGTAGTGCAGAAACCTGCTTACTTGGATAAAAGTATTTCCATTCCTGGTCATATCTTCTTATATATTACTAGTCCAAAACTATATTTACAGCATAGGAAATCCAAGATCAAAGAATTTGGAAACATCTCAACTTTCTCTGCTAAATAAGATAATATGGGGGCTATCCAATTAGCTGCGGTGAATTACCTCAGCTAATGGATTCCCCCAGGGCTATCCTATTACCCCATAGCCTGGCAGTTATCCGGGATTATGTACGTGAAGCAGAATCCCCAATAAAATGCCACAGGAGACCCATTTTTTGTCTGATAACACATGGTATTAGGAAATGATCCCAAATCCAATGTATTATCACCCATTAATGGGTCATTTACCACATGGTAAAAAAGGACTGTAATTGTCTAGCCGATAGTGTTATTGGGCTAAAATGCCAGTTTTTAACTGTGCGGTAAATTACCCTACATCTAACACTAAACCGAAAAATAACCCTAAACATTACCCTAACCATATCTAGCTCTAAATCTAACCCTAAACCTAGCTGTAATCCTAACCCTAAACCTTATTCTAAACCTACGTCTAACCCTAAATCTAGCTGTAATCCTAACCCTAAACCTTATTCTAAACCTACTGTACATCTAACCCTAAACCTAGCCCAAATCCTAACCCTAAACCTTATTCTAAACCTACTGTACATCTAACCCTAAACCTAGCCCAAATCCTAACCCTAAACCTTTTTCTAAACCTACTGTACATCTAACCCTAAACCTAGCCCTAATCCTAACCCTAAACCTTATTCTAAACCTACGTCTAACCCTAAACCTAGCCCTAATCCTAACCCTGTACCTTATTCTAAACCTACATCTAAATCTAGCCCTAATCCTAACCCTAAACCTTATTCTAAACCTACGTCTAACCCTAAACCTAGCCCTAATCCTAACCCTGTACCTTATTCTAAACCTACATCTAAATATAGCCCTAATCCTAACCCTAAAGCATATTCTAAACCTACGTCTAACCCTAAACCTAGCCCTAATCCTAACCCTAAACCTTATTCTAAACCTATTGTATATCTAACCCTAAACCTAGCTCTAATCCCAACCCTAAACTTTATTCTATACCTACATCTAACCCTAAACCTAGCTCTAATCCTAATCCTAAACCTTATTCTAAACCTACATCTAACCCTAAACCTAGCTCTAATCCTAACCCTAAACCTTATTCTAAACCTACATCTAACCCTAAACCTAGCCCTAATCCTAACCCTAAACCTTATTCTAAACCTACGTCTAACCCTAAACCTAGCCCTAATCCTAACCCTGTACCTTATTCTAAACCTACATCTAAACCTAGCCCTAATCCTAACCCTAAACCTTATTCTAAACCTACGTCTAACCCTAAACCTAGCCCTAATCCTAACCCTGTACCTTATTCTAAACCTACATCTAAACCTAGCCCTAATCCTAACCATAAAGCATATTCTAAACCTACGTCTAACCCTAAACCTAGCCCTAATCCTAACCCTAAACCTTATTCTAAACCTATTGTATATCTAACCCTAAACCTAGCCCTAATCCTAACCCTAAACCTTATTCTAAACCTACATCTAAACCTAAACCTAGCCCTAATCCTAATCCTAAACCTTATTCTAAACCTACATCTAACCCTAAACCTAGCTCTAATCCTAACCCTAAACCTTATTCTAAACCTATATCTAAACATAGCCCTAACCCTAAACCTAGCCCTAAACCTGACCCTAACACTAAACCTAACCCTGAACCTATCCTAAACCTAACCCTAACCTAAACCCTAGCCCTAAATCTAATCCTAACCATAACCTTAACCATAAAACTAAACCTAACCCTAATACTAAATATAGCCTAATCCCTAATCCTAACCCTCACTATAATCCTAATTTAAACCTAACCATAACTCTAACTCTAAACCTCAACCTAACCCTAAACTTAGCTCTAACTCTAAATCTTAACCTAACCCTAATCCTAACTCTAAACCTAACCCTAACTCTTACTCTAAACCTTAACCTAACCCTACACCTAACTCTAACCTTAAATCTAAACATAACCCTAATCCTAAACCTAACCCTAATCCTAACTCTAACTGTAAACCTTAACCTAACCCTAATCCTAACTCTAACTCTAAAACTTAACCTGATCCTGAATCTTGCTGTAAAATAAAACAGTGGTTACCATCCTCAGGTGCAGTGACTTCTTTGGGGCTTCTTTTGGGTTTCCGTTCTTCTGCCTAGGGTTGCATCGGTGAGATCTGGGCGAGACAGACGGGTACAGCTGAAGAGTTAAGGTATGACCACCCACACCACCTCTACCCATCTATACCTGTTATTACAACTGTACATGTTCTTTCAGATAAGAGCCACTGTGATCAGCCACTAACTGGAGAATGTCCCAATAAATGCTCCATCTGCTGATTCAGTTCTAAATTACATCTCTTCTCTCACAAAGCAAAATCTCATGTTTTTGTTTATACAGTGTCTCCTTACAAAATTAGCACGTCCTTACATGCTGCCATATTAACAGATAATCCACATGCTTCTTCTGTAAACATGTATAAGGACGCAAAAACAGGTGCATGGTGTCCCAGAAGGTCACTTGCGCTACTGTCCTGCTGCTTTGAGATTACTTTTTATGGCTCATAATTTCCCGTTTGCAGCACAGTAAATATGAGCAACATTCAATATGAGATCCATTTGAATATCCCTGCCCATTTCATGGGCAAACGCAGGATTTCTAGAGGGAGGTTTTGAAATGCTTTCCAGTTTCCCATTCTACAGAACATTGGAACAAGTGCAGGAGTCTGAGGAAGTGGTTGATGAACCTAGTACTGAACCTGGACATATATGTACACATTAGTCTTTTGATAGACTGAATATATAGATGGTCTATAGTATAGGCCACAGGTTCTCAAACTCGGTCCTCAGGACCCCACACAGTGCATGTTTTGCAGGTAACCTAGCAGGTGCACAGGTGTATTAATTACTCACAGACACATTTTAAAAGGTCCACAGGTGGAGTCAATTATTTCACTTGTGATTCTTTAAAGAGACCTGCAAAACATGCCCTGTGTGGGGTCCTGAGGACCGAGTTTGAGAACCTATGGTATAGGCTGTATCAAACATATTTAATATAAATAACATGGGTTGTCAGGAAAAGGTTGAACCTCCCATAATACAGAATATAAATTAGAGATGAGTTCCGGCTCGGGAACCAGAACGAGGCAAAACGTCATCATCCCGCTGTCGGATTCTCGTGGGGTTTGAATCCCATATAAACAGCCGTGTGTCACCGCCATTTTCACCATTTTCACTCCGGACTCTCTCTGTGGGTGGCGGCGTGGGGTGGGGTTAGTGTGTGCTCTGTAGGGGTGCTGCTGCAGTCACTGTGGTGTCCCTGTCCTGGCTGTCACTGGTGTTTCATGTGCTGCAGCTATACATGGGTGTTGCTGTCCTGGCTGTCACTGTGTTGTACAGGGGGCAGGGGCACTGTCTCCCTGTATGCTGTAAAATATAGGGGTGCTGCTGGCCATGTATGTTGTAAAAATTCAGGGGTGCAGTTGTTAAAAATTAAAAGCACACTGCTCCTGTATGCTGTAAAATATAGGGGTGTTGCTGTTCAAATAACATTACACTGGCCCTGAATGTTGTAAAAATGTAATGGTGCAGTTGTTAAAAATTAAAAGCAAACTGCTGTATGCTGTAAAATATAGGGGTGTTGCTGTTCAAATAACATTACACTGGCCTTGTATGTTGTAAAAATTCAGGGGTGCAGTTGTTAAAAATTAAAACACACTGCTGTATGCTGTAAAATATCTGGGTGTTGCTGTTCAAATAACATTACACTGGCCCTCTATGTTGTAAAAATTCAGGGGTGCAGTTATTAAAAATTAAAAGCACACTGCTGTATGCTGTAAAATATAGGGATGTTGCTGCTCAAATAACATTACACTGGCCCTGTATGTTGTAAAAATTCAGGGGTGCAGTTGTTAAAAATTAAAAGCACACAGCTGTATGCTGTAAAATATAGGGGTGTTGCTGTTCAAATAACATTACCCTGGCCCTGTATGCTATAAAAATTCAGGGGTACAGTTGTTAAAAATTAAAAGCACACTGCTGTATGCTGTAAAATATAGGGGTGTTGCTGTTCAAATAACATTACATTGGCCCTGAATGCTATAAAAATTCAGGGCTGCAGTTGTCAAATTAAAAGCACACTTCTGTATGCTGTAAAATATTGGGGTGTTGCTATTCAAATAACATTACACTGGCCCTGTATGTTGCAAAAATTCAGGGGTGCAGTTGTTAAAAATTAAAAGCACACTGCTGTATGCTGTAAAATATAGGGGTGTTGCTGCTCAAATAGCATTACACTGGCCCTGTATGTTGTAAAAATTCAGGGGTGCAGTTGTTAAAAATTAAAAGCAAACTGCTGTATGCTGTAAAATATGGACTTATACGGCAGTACCCCTAAACTTATATGGCTTCAACACTGGACTGGACTTATACAGCAGTACCCCAGGATTTATACGGCAGTACCACTGGACTTATACAGCAGTACCCCTGGACTTATACTGCAGTACCCCTGAACTTATATGGCTGCACCAATGGACTGGACTAATACGGAAGTACCCCTGGACTTATACGGCAGTACCCCTGGACTTATACGGCAGTACCCCAGGACTTATACATCTGTACCACTGGACTTATACGGCAGTACCACTGGACTTATACGGCAGTACCCCATAACTTATATTGCTGCACCACTGTACTGGACTTATATGGCAGTACTCCTGGACTTATACAGCAGTACACCTGAACTTATGCGGCTGCACCACTGGACTTATACGGCAGTACCCCTGGACTTATACTGCAGTACCCCTGGACTTATACAGCAGTACTAGACTTTTACAGCAGTACCCCTGGACTTATACGGCAGTTCCCCTGAACTTATGCTGCTGCACCACTGGACTGGACTTATACAGCAGTACCCCTGGACTTATACGGCAGTACCACTGGACTTATACGGCAGTACCCCTGGACTTATACGGCAGTACCCCTGGACTTATACGGCAGTACCCCTGGACTTATACGGCTGCACCACTGTACTTATACGGCAGTACCCCTGGACTTATACAGCAGTACCCCTGGACTTATACAGCAGTACCACTAGACTTTTACGGCAGTACCACTAGACTTATACAGCAGTTCCCCTGAACTTATGCTGCTGCACCACTGGACTGGACTTATACAGCAGTACCCCTGGACTTATCCGCCAGTACCCCATGACTCATACAGCAGTACCCCTGGACTTATACGGGAGTACCCCTGGACTTATATGGCAGCACCACTGGACTTATACGGCAGTACCACTGGACTTATACGGCAGTACCCCTGGACTTATACGGCAGTACCCCTGGACTTATACGGCAGTAAACCTGAACTTATGCGGCTGCACCACTGTACTTATACGGCAGTACCCCTGGACTTATACAGCAGTACCCCTGGACTTATACAGCAGTACCACTAGACTTATACAGCAGTTCCCCTGAACTTATGCTGCTGCACCACTGGACTGGACTTATACAGCAGTACCCCTGGACTTATCCGCCAGTACCCCATGACTCATACAGCAGTACCCCTAGACTTATACGGGAGTACCCCTGGACTTATACGGCAGCACCACTGGACTTATGGCAGCACAGGAAACCACCATTGGACTTATGGCAGTACAGGACACCACCACAGGACTGATGCAGCACAACACAGCACCACTGCACTGGACTTATACAGCAGCAACACTGGACTTATGGCAGCACAGGACACCACCACTGGACTTATGCAGCATAGGACACCACCACTGGACTGATGCAGCACAGGACACCACCACTGGACTTATGCAGCATAGGACACCACCACTGGACTGATGCAGCATAGGACACCACCACTGGACTGATGCAGCATAGGACACCACCACTGGACTGATGCAGCACAGGACACCACCACTGCACTGGACTGGATTTATACAGCAGCACTGGAGTTATGGCAGTACAGGACACCACCACTGTGACTGAACTGATGCAGCACAAGACAACACCACTGGACTGATGTAGCACAATGCAGAAATGGAATGACACATAAGAGCAGGCCGCCACCCCATGTGCCACACCACTTTCCGCACAGACACTGAGGGGACACATCCTCTCGCTACACTCTCCAGGACTGGAGTGAAAATGGCGGTGATGCGCGGCTCCTTATATGGAGTCCAAAACCCGCGAGAATTCGACAGCGGGATGATGAAGTTTTGCCTCATTTTGGATTCTGAGTCTGGCGTAAAAATTTGAGCCGGGCTCGGGGCGTGAAATTCAGGGAGGGGGGGGGGGGGAGGGGTTGGTTCTCAGGGAACTGATCCCGCTCATCCCTAATATATATATATATATATATATATATATATATAAACAAAACACATTTATATACTGACATAATTACTGCCTTGACCCGGGCGTCATAAATCCCAGTTTTCGGCCCTGGCCTACATAATGCAATTGTACCCACTTAACCACAGATATGATTAACCACACAAACTAAAGTTTACATGACTGTGACAGCCTACTGGGAAGATGAATCATGTTCAGCAGCACGAACAGCAGCAGCATCTAACAAGCAATGCTAGCTCATTCAGAGGCAGGCTACTCTGTATCACCGGCTTCACTAAGAGGCATACCGCTGACAACCTCTTAGAGAAACTAAGGTATGTCATATCAACATGGCTTACTCCGCTTGGACTCTCCAGGATTTGCGATTTCTGATAATGCCACAAATAATGTGAAAGCATTGTAGCTGGGTGAATTGTAACACATGTCATGATTTGCTCGCACAATCAACATGGTGGTACAGAGTTTAAGAAATGACAGAGTCATGCCGGAGATGCTGTCTGTAGGCCAAAACATTTTGGGACTTTTCAGCATTCAGCAATAACATGTAGGAGATATCAGTGCCAGCAACAACAGTTCAATTTTTCCGGACACCAGCTGAAGCAAGAGGTGGTAACAAGGTTTAATCCACCTTTTATATGCTTAAGCAGATGGAGGAACTTATAGATCAAGTCCTTTAGACCCAGTGGTGTTGCAGATGAGTCAACACAACATTATGACATCTGGTTGGGTCAAAAAGAACTGCCCAAAATTAGTGACATCTCTACCGTAACTCCATTTGATACGGTCATCATCCAAAGAATGGTGGAGGATTATTTTAATGACAGTGTACAAACAGGCAAATCACAGATTCCTTTTGATTACTGGAAGGAAAAAGGCAATTTGAAGGCCCTTTTACAAACTGGCTTTGCATTACTTAAGCTGCCCACTCTCCAGAGTGTACTCGGAGAGCGTTTTCAGCACTACCCGAGAACCTTGTCAGCAATCGGTGTAGGAGACTAGTTCCTCAAATTGTGGAAAAAGATGATGTTACTTAACATTAACTACAAATTCCAGGAAGAAGACCAAAGTACAGACTGTGGATTCCAGTGGGGATGAATTAATACTATGTGAGGATGATGAGGGTGACAGTGAGGATGACAATAATGATGACATCATGCAACTGTACAGACCATTGGCAGCACTGATAGCTTAGCTGCCTTAATACCATTGGTAGCTTGTTTTGTGGGGGCCCAAACAAACCAAGCACTTCAGCCACAAAAGCGGTAGTGTTGCTGAAGTACTTGGTTTGTTACACTATGCATGTTATTTTTAATATCCAACCAAAACACGTGAAAGTGGTTTTAGCAAAACCAAAACTCAAAGTTAATACAGTTCCAAAATCAAAACACAAGAGTCAACAGACATCTCTATTTAAGTAGTCATATTCAATGGAATAGTGATGGATGTAGGGTTGGCCATACCCAAATACAGATTTACAGACACTGTATTTCTGCATGATATATCAGCTGTGCTGCAGGGATGACCTTGTTAACAGACATATCTTATGTACACACAGACAGATGCACTTAGGTCGGTAGTCAGCTGTACAAATGACAAATAGCATAGTGGGGGTGATTCGTATGGTGATAGCTTTATCATCCAAGGAGGCAGCGGTAATGCTCAGATATGATAATGCAGCTGGGGGGTCTGGTATAAGTAGACGTCTCCTGCTTGCATGTGTGATCGTCTGCTGCATCTGAGAATGCAGCATTAGATAATCTGCTACACCATCGGCCTGCTGAGTAACCCATGATGTTACGCAGACTGGTCACCACAGCTCCATCACCTTTGCACTCCCACAAAATGGCAGTGACACGCAGTATGGGTTTGGCACATGGGCAAGGTTCCAAACATCAGTACTTTAGGCTTTTACCACAACAGTGTTGGGACCTGAATCTTACCCAGTGTGTACCCAACCTAATTAAGAGATTCTGAAAACCTGTATTCTGCAGGTGGAAGTATTGCATCATCCGGGAAACAGGACTGATATAGTCTGATGAGACAGCTCATTAATGGGTAACAGTCTCAGCTTTGGACCTCTGTGTA
The DNA here is from genome assembly GCF_028390025.1 of Pseudophryne corroboree. Classification (NCBI taxonomy): domain Eukaryota; kingdom Metazoa; phylum Chordata; class Amphibia; order Anura; family Myobatrachidae; genus Pseudophryne; species Pseudophryne corroboree. The sequence continues at coordinate 31,104,719 of NC_086445.1, read as the reverse complement.
AAATTATGCAACATTCTATAGGGAGTATAAAAGTATAAAAAAACAAACACATATACAGTATAGCTGCAGATATCAAGCTGTTCTCTAGATACAGAGGTTTAGCTAAGCGCCATGGTGCCTGGAGCAAAGGTATGTTTTGGCGCACCCCTCACCTGTACTGAATTGGTGGCCTGGCCAACATGTGGTGGCATGTTATATTTGAAGGATTTTTTTTTTTTAAATCCTAAATTGGTGACAGAGCCAGTTCTAGACCTTGTGTAACAAAAGTTTCCTTTTGGTGCCACCATGCTTAAAATATGGACAGTTCAACTAAAATATAGGGGTGTGGTTTCATGGGAAGGGCGTGGCCACACAATAGTACCAATTCACATTACACCACACAGTAGTACCCCTTATACAGATGGAGCCACGATTATGTTGACTTCTATGTTTTGCCTAGGTACACTATGGCTTTTAGCATAAGCCTTTCATCTATTGATCTCAGCTGCAATACAATAAGAGAGAACAATACAGCAGGGGATTAAGTCATTACAGCAGGGGATTAAGGGGGTCATCCGAGTTGATCGCTAGCTGCATTTGTTCGCTGCGCAGTGATCAGGCAAAAATGGCACTTCTGCACATGCGATGCAATGCGCAGACGCGTCGTACTATTGCAACGAACGATGTAGTTTCACACAGGGTCTAGCGAAGCTTTTCAGTCGCACTGGTAGCCGCAGAGTGATTGACATGAAGTGGGCCTTTCTGGGTGTCAACTGACCATTTTCAGGGAGTATTCAAAAAAATGCAGGCGTGCCAGGAAAAACGCAGGCGTAGCTGGGCGAACGCAGGGTGTGTTCGTGACGTCAAAACAGGAACTGAATGGTCTGAAGTGATCGCAAGTGCTGAGTAGGTTTTGAGCTACTCTAAAACTGCACAAAAAAAATTTGCCGCCGCTTTGCGATGCTTTTGTTCGCACTACTGCTAAGCTAAAATACACTCCCAGTGGGAGGCGGCATAGCGTTTGCATGGCTGCAAAAAAACTGCTAGCGAGTGAACAACTCGGAATGACCACCTAAGACTGACTGCCCTGGCTCATTTAATCCTATTAAAGGCCAAGATAAAGGTGGCTCTATCTGTACATGTTATGCCACAAAGTAGTACCCCCTATACATGTTATGCCACACAGCAGGGCCCCTTTTACACATTACATTATGGTTGAGCCCCTTATACACATTACACCACAGTAGAGCTGCTACGGAAGTAGCTGTATTTTACTATTTACTTGTTTAATCCAAATAAAAATTGGACTTTTATTTCAATGGTACCATCTTCTTGCGAATTGGCACTGCCATGGGCACTAGGTTTGCCCATGGCACTGCTATGGGCACTATGTTTGCCCCCAGTTATGCCAATTTATTTATGGCCTTCTGAGGAGACCACCAAATTTGGCAAGGGGGTGGTCTGGTGGTGAGCCTAGTGTCCTCATAGCGCTATGTAGATGACATTTTTTTGTTTGGCAAGGTACTGAAGAATCCCTTTTTTTTGTGAAGGACTTCGTTTTAATAATAAGTCCATTCGTCTTATTTTCATTAGCAGTATCAAGTGAAGTGGCATTTTTGGGCCTCAGTGTCTATATTTTAAATGGACCGGTTAACACAAAGACCTACAGAAAGGCCACTGATTCAAATAGTTTTATATAAAAAAAAATCGCCAACACTATGCCAATTGGCTAGATGGGAAACCTTTTAGTCAGCTTTCAAGAATCAAAAGAAACTGTAGAGGCGTAGATATGTGAGCAACAATTAGATGAAATCTCCGACCGTTTCTGTGTAATGGGTTATCCTACTAACCTGATAAAGAAGGCATGCGCAGTATTGGGAAAACACTGAATAGCGGCAATGAGTTTTATCATTTTAGGGTTTACATAGAGACACTGAGAGCCATCACCCACGCTTCTGACAAAGGACTACAAGTGTGAAATGCGTTAAGCATGGCTCATGTGTTTGCTTGTGGACTCATAGGCGCTGCCATCTACTTTACTCATGTGGATTCCTGTTTGGAACTGGGCATCTGGAGCTTGGAACCTATTCAATTCTGAACACCTGAGATTCCAGGAATCCCCCGGTGTGATGTTATACTGTATGCTGTTATACCGAGTGGAGGTTTATAATATGTTGTTGTAAACTGTTCTTCATTGTAAGTGCATCTTGTACATTAAATGTGTCTTTTTATAAAGGATCGCTGCACTATGCTTTGTGCTTTTTGAGTGTCTATACCCACCCTTATCAGTGCAAAGTGTTTGGGATAGGGAGACAAGTGTCCTTCAGGTGCAAAAAGCATTAAAGAAGCTTGCATCTTATATTCAAGAACACTATTTAAAGGGGGAATTCACTAATACATTGTTACTTCAGTCCAGAGGACCCCATTTATTTATGGTGATTAATATCATTATATATTTGACTGGTGTCTATTAATTGAACATGGTATCTGGAGAGCGCTCTTATCCTTGTGCAAAAAAATGTTGTATAACATACCAGGGTTTAGCACAATTTACATAAATAATATTATAGTAAACTGGGGTTTAGCACCAAAAAAACCAACAAATTATATATATATATATATATATATATATATATTGGAAAAAGCGGATAAGATCCAAGCGACCTTAGGTGGTACAAAATCTAAGTGACTATGCAAAAGATTTCTCAAAGCAGAGGGATTTATTACAAATAACGTTTAGGACAATTGTACATATAAAAAAAGGATTTGAACATAAAAATACACCGTATAAGAATGTTTTTAAAAAATGTTTTCAAATTGTTTAAGAAACATTCTAAAAGGCATGTAAAAGACAAGGTATAGTGGTGCTAAAAATATTTTTTTACTAAAAATGAGGAATAAAAAGAGGCTAAAATTATACAGCAAAATTCATATATATAGAATATTCGGTATAGCAAAAAAGCAGCTTATCTGAGGATATCAATAGTAGCAGGAATCACCCAATGCGTTTCGTCTGGTCTGTCTTCATCAAGGGGTCTATATATATATATATATATATATATATATATATATACACACACACAAAAACAATACTCCCCTCCTGCGCTGTTCTAATAGAATATAAGAAACGTATGGAATACTAAAGAAACTGGCTGCCTGATTCCACTAAGTTCCCTGTTAGAGGAAACTAAACATAGGAATGGGGTTATTACTCTGTTTTCTGATGTTATCTCCGAACATTCTACAAGGAAGATTAAAGACACAGCAGAAGTTTGACTACATTCTTCCACAAAGCATAGGAGATTTACATCTTGTTGCCTATGTAATATGATGGACACTATGGGGTAAATTTACTAAAATGGGAGTTCTATTTAAGATGGGATGTTGCCCATAACAACCAATCAGATTCTACTTCTCATTTATCTAGCACCTTCTAGAAGATAATACCTGAAATCTGATTGGTTGCTATGGGCAACATCCCATCTTAAATAGAACTCCCATCTTAGTAAATTTACCCCTATGTATGCTCTTGTATTTTTTTAATAAATTTTTATAAATGAACAGTTAATTTCTATATTTTAAAGCCTAAATAAATCTTATTGTATAACTTTTTGAGGTTCTTTCCAATCTTCTGGGGTTGATATAATCCTAGGGCACCCAATTCCTCTATTTTTATTCCATATATATATATAAAAACTCATCTCCTGGTCTCCCTGTCTGTTTGTGTCAATGAGCACTTACACGGACCCAACAATTAGAGACGAGTGGCTTCTGAACCCAGGCCACATCTGCTAGACCAGAAAGAAATGGCAGTGTTTGTGAAGAAATCACTGTGCACTCTGTTCAGCTGCAAGCACCGGAAGTGAGGTCACCACCAGCCTGGCAATATGCTAGACCTTCATATTGTGTACAGGTATAAATACGGCTACTCTTCTTCACTGACCCTATCCCCATGATGAAGTAAAACTGCTACGAAACGCGTTGGACTGCTGCACCTGAGACCTCTTTATGGACAGATAAGCTCTTTCAATTTAACATTCATGTACGTTTGCATTTTTACCATTATTGGATTTATATGAAAAACAGAATGTATCCGATTGCATATACGGACTGATAAGCTTGGACAGATAAGCTTTTTTAATATAATATTCCTGTACGTTTGCACTTTTACCATTATTGGATTTATATGGAAAATAGGATGTATCCGGTTGCATATACAGATTGATAAGCTTTAATTCTTGTTTTTATTCTGTACGCTTGCATTTTTACCATTTTTCTTTTATATGTTTTATATGTTGTATTCAAAATATGTGAAAAACCTTTAGAAACCCTGTTGGTGGATGTTTAGTGAGGATTTGCTTATCCTTAGGAGGTTTTTTAGATACAACTGCATTTTATGGTGGAATATGGTCTAAAAACTGTACGTGCTATGTTATTTCTGTTCTATTTCTTTCCACATATTTATACTGGTCATGTGACCAAAGACATTGTGTGTATCAAATAAGTGACATCCATACATTACCACTTGGTTCTTTCTATATTATTATTTAAACACTAAATAGGCGCCCTTGTCTCCGCTAGATATATATATATATATATATATCCTTTTCATGCAAACTCCGGCACTCCTCTAGCAGCAACGAATACCTTGCTCCGGTGCCTTCCACCCGGGGGGCTACCCCAGAATACAGATGTGAGACAGATGAGGCGGCACTCAGAGTCTGATAAATAAGTGATCTTTGTATTGGCAAAAAAAGTTGACGCGTCTGAGGAAGGGGAGCACGTCCCCGAAACGTCAACTTTTTTGCCAATACAAAGATCACTTATTTATCAGACTCTGAGTGCCGCCTCATCTGTCTCACATCTATATATAAATATATATATATATATTTATATATTATTTTATTTAGCTATAATATATTATGTGTATGATATATGATTATAGTACACTGTAAGAGTATTGAGTACGTTGATTATACAGAAGACCCTTCATGGATGGAGAGAGTACCCATGAACACAGCAGCCCAGGTCACAGGTACCCCTTTAGCAGTCCCAGCCCTTTGATGGACAAAACAGAGCAAACATCACCCCTGGAGCACCCCTGGACAGACAACACATGAATACATCCGCTCACTACAACCTCCACAGCCGGAAAAAATGGCTCGATCACTGGGTACCTTATATAGAATCCAAAACCTGCGATGATCCTACAGTGGGAGGATGACGTTTTGCCTTGTTTTGAGATCCGAGTCAGATGGTAAACCCCAGGCCAGACTTGGATTCCGGCTCGGATCGCAATGCTCGGGTGGGTCTGGTTCTCGGAGAACTGAACCCGCTCATCTCTAATTGAAACAGTCGGGAAGTGGTAAGATAAAGAACAGGAATGGTAGAGGGAAAGGTAAAACATCAGGGTGAGTAATTTACAGAGCTTGGACAGTGGTGGCATTTCTGGTAGCGTCTGAAACATGCCTCACAAAAATCTTTTGCTGAGAATCAGACATGATGTCTCCAAAACTGGGACTTGTCTGCATCATGATGAGGATGATGTTGGGGGGAGAACCACATTCCCCTGGTGGCATGTCTAATATTTATACAGCAATAAAGCACTAGCCTCCATTGCTGTGTATGAAAGTGGTCAGCCAGACAGACCTCCCAACACATTCTAGTCACAGGGTCACAAGTCCTGACTGCCAGGATAGCGGGATAGCCCACAGGGCTCATGACTGTCCTGCCGAAAGTGTCCAGCCCGGAGGCATGCTACAGCAAAACATTTTACCCTCGGTAAATTTACTAAGATGGGAGTTCTATTTAATATGGGATGATGCCTATAGCAACCAATCAGATTCTACCTCTCAGTTATCTAGCATCTTCTAGAAGATAATACCTGGAATCTGATTGGTTGCCATTGGTAACATCCCATCTTAAATAGAACTCACATCTTAGTAAATTGAACCCATTATTTCAATTCAGCAGACTTCCGATTACTGTTTGCACTAAAACTTTAAGAAACTTGAATTCAGTTACATAAAAAAATAAACAATAAAGTGATTTAGTTATTATAAGAATGAAATAAAGGCACTTAGAAGATTAAATACAGTATACACATATTTCTCTAACGTCCTAAGTGGATGCTGGGGACTCCGTCAGGACCATGGGGAATAGCGGCTCCGCAGGAGACAGGGCACAAAAATAAAGCTTTAGGATTAGGTGGTGTGTACTGGCTCCTCCCCCTATGACCCTCCTCCAAGCCTCAGTTAGGTTTTTGTGCCCGTCCGAGCAGGGTGCAATCTAGGTGGCTCTCCTAAAGAGCTGCTTAGAAAAAGTTTTTAGGTTTTTTATTTTCAGTGAGTCCTGCTGGCAACAGGCTCACTGCATCGAGGGACTTAGGGGAGAGAATTTCAACTCACTTGCGTGCAGGATGGATTGGATTCTTAGGCTACTGGACACCATTAGCTCCAGAGGGAGTCGGAACACAGGTCTCACCCTGGGGTTCGTCCCGGAGCCGCGCCGCCGACCCCCCTTACAGATGCTGAAGATTGAAGGTCCGGAAACAGGCGGCAGAAGGCTCTTCAGTCTTCATGAAGGTAGCGCACAGCACTGCAGCTGTGCGCCATTGTTGTCACACACTTCACACCAAGCGGTCACGGAGGGTGCAGGGCGCTGCTGGGGGCGCCCTGGGCAGCAATATTTAATACCTTTATGGCAAAAGAATACATCACATATAGCCATTGAGGCTATATGTATGTATTTAACCCATGCCAGATATCTAAAACTCCGGGAGAAAAGCCCGCCGAAATAGGGGGCGGGGCTTATTCTCCTCAGCACACAGCGCCATTTTCCTGCTCAGCTCCGCTGTGAGGAAGGCTCCCAGGACTCTCCCCTGCACTGCACTACAGAAACAGGGTAAAACAGAGAGGGGGGGCATTTTTTGGCGATATTTTGATATATTTAAGCTGCTATAAGGAACAACACTTATATAAGGTTGTTCCCATATATATTATAGCGCTTGGGTGTGTGCTGGCAAACTCTCCCTCTGTCTCCCCAAAGGGCTAGTGGGGTCCTGTCTTCGATAAGAGCATTCCCTGTGTGTCTGCTGTGTGTCGGTACGTGTGTGTCGACATGTATGAGGACGATGTTGGTGTGGAGGCAGAGCAATTGCCGATAATGGTGATGTCACCCCCCAGGGAGTCAACACCGGAATGGATGGCTTTGTTTATGGAATTACGTGATAATGTCAGCACATTACAAAAATCAGTTGACGACATGAGACGGCCGGCAAACCAGTTAGTACCTGCCCAGGCGTCTCAGACACCGTCAGGGGCTGTAAAGCGCCCTTTACCTCAGTCGGTCGACACAGACCCAGACACAGACACTGAATCTAGTGTCGACGGTGATGAAACAAACGTATTTTCAAGTAGGGCCACACGTTATATGATCACGGCAATGAAGGAGGCTTTGCATATCTCTGATACTGCAAGTACCACAAAAAGGGGTATTATGTGGGGGGTGAAAAAACTACCTGTAGTTTTTCCTGAATCAGAGGAATTAAATGATGTATGTGATGAAGCGTGGGTTAACCCAGATAGAAAAGTGCTAATTTCAAAAAAGTTATTAGCATTATACCCTTTCCCGCCAGAGGTTAGGGCGCGCTGGGAAACACCCCCTAGGGTGGATAAGGCGCTCACACGCTTATCAAAACAAGTGGCGTTACCGTCTCCTGATACGGCCGCCCTCAGGGATCCAGCTGATAGGAGACTGGAAACTATCCTAAAAAGTATATACACACATACTGGTGTTATACTGCGACCAGCCATCGCCTCAGCCTGGATGTGCAGTGCTGGGGTCGTCTGGTTGGATTCCCTGACTGAAAATATTGATACCCTGGATAGGGACAGTATTTTATTGACTATAGAGCAATTAAAGGATGCTTTCCTTTATATGCGAGATGCTCAGAGAGATATTTGCACTCTGGCATCGAGAGTAAATGCGATGTCCATATCTGCCAGAAGGAGTTTATGGACGCGACAGTGGTCAGGTGATGCGGATTCCAAACGACATATGGAAGTATTGCCGTATAAAGGGGAGGAATTATTTGGCGTCGGTCTATCGGATCTGGTGGCCACGGCAACTGCCGGAAAATCCACCTTTTTACCTCAGACCCCCTCCCAACAGAAAAAGACACCGTCTTTTCAGCCGCAGTCCTTTCGGTCCTATAAGAACAAGCGGACAAAAGGACAGTCATATCTGCCTCGGGGCAGAGGAAGGGGTAAGAGAGGGCAGCAAGCAGCCCCTGCCCAGGAACAGAAGCCCTCTCAGGGTTCTGCAAAGCCCTCAGCATGACGCTGGGGCCTTACAAGCGGACTCAGGAGCGGTGGGGGGTCAACTCAAGAATTTCAGCGCACAGTGGGCTTGCTCACAGGTGGACCCCTGGATCCTGCAGGTAGTATCTCAGGGTTACAGGTTGGAATTCGAGAAGTCTCCCCCTCGCAGGTTCCTAAAGTCTGCTTTGCCAACGTCTCCCTCAGACAGGGCGACGGTATTGGAAGCCATTCACAAGCTGTTTTCTCAGCAGGTGATAGTCAAGGTACCCCTCCTACAACAGGGAAAGGGGTATTACTCCACGCTATTTGTGGTACCGAAGCCGGACAGCTCGGTAAGACCTATTCTAAATCTGAAATCTTTGAACCTGTACATACAAAAATTCAAGTTCAAGATGGAGTCACTCAGAGCAGTGATAGCGAATCTGGAAGAAGGGGACTTTATGGTGTCCCTGGACATAAAGGATGCTTACCTGCATGTCCCAATTTGCCCTTCACATCAAGGGTACCTCAGGTTCGTGGTGCAAAACTGTCATTATCAGTTTCAGACGCTGCCGTTTGGATTGTCCACGGCACCTCGGGTCTTTACCAAGGTAATGGCCGAAATGATGATTCTTCTGCGAAGAAGAGGCGTATTAATTATCCCTTACTTGGACGATCTCCTGATAAGGGCAAGGTCCAGAGAACAGCTGGAGGACGGAGTAGCACTAACCCGACTAGTGCTGCAACAACACGGGTGGATTCTGAATTTTCCAAAATCTCAGTTGACCCCGACGACACGTCTGCTGTTCCTGGGAATGATTCTGGACACGGTTCAGAAAAAGGTGTTTCTTCCGGAGGAGAAAGCCAGGGAGTTATCCGAACTTGTCAGGAACCTCCTAAAACCAGGGAAAGTGTCTGTGCATCAATGCACAAGAGTCCTGGGAAAGATGGTGGCTTCTTACGAAGCGATTCCATTCGGCAGATTCCACGCACGAACTTTTCAGTGGGATCTGCTGGACAAATGGTCCGGATCACATCTGCAGATGCATCAGCGGATAACCTTATCGCCACGGACAAGGGTGTCTCTTCTGTGGTGGTTGGAGAGTGCTCATCTGTTAGAGGGCCGCAGATTCGGCATACAGGACTGGGTCCTGGTGACCACGGATGCCAGTCTGAGAGGCTGGGGAGCGGTCACACAGGGAAGAAACTTCCAGGGAGTATGGTCAAGCCTGGAGATGTCTCTTCACATAAATATACTGGAGCTAAGAGCGATTTACAATGCTCTAAGTCTGGCAAAACCCCTGCTTCAGGGTCAGCCGGTGTTGATCCAGTCGGACAACATCACGGCAGTCGCCCACGTAAACAGACAGGGCGGCACAAGAAGCAGGACAGCAATGGCAGAAGCTGCAAGGATTCTTCGCTGGGCGGAAGATCATGTGATAGCACTGTCAGCAGTATTCATTCCGGGAGTGGACAACTGGGAAGCAGACTTCCTCAGCAGACACGATCTACACCCGGGAGAGTGGGGACTTCATCCAGAAGTCTTCCACATGATTGTGAACCGTTGGGAAAAACCAATGGTGGATATGATGGCGTCCCGCCTCAACAAAAAACTGGACAGGTATTGCGCCAGGTCAAGAGACCCTCAGGCAATAGCTGTGGACGCTCTGGTAACACCGTGGGTGTTCCAGTCAGTGTATGTGTTCCCTCCTCTGCCTCTCATACCAAAAGTACTGAGAATTATACGGCAAAAGGGAGTAAGAACGATACTAGTGGCTCCGGATTGGCCAAGAAGAACTTGGTACCCGGAACTTCAAGAGATGCTCACGGAGGATCCGTGGCCTCTACCTCTAAGACGGGACCTGCTTCAGCAGGGACCGTGTCTATTCCAAGACTTACCGCGGCTGCGTTTGACGGCATGGCGGTTGAACGCCGAATTCTAAGGGAAAAAGGCATTCCGGAAGAGGTCATTCCTACACTGGTAAAAGCCAGGAAGGAGGTGACTGCACAACATTATCACCGCATTTGGAGAAAATATGTTGCGTGGTGTGAGGCCAGGAAGGCCCCCACGGAGGAATTTCAACTGGGTCGATTCCTACATTTCCTGCAAACAGGATTGTCTATGGGCCTCAAATTGGGGTCCATTAAGGTTCAAATTTCGGCCCTGTCGATTTTCTTCCAGAAAGAATTGGCTTCAGTTCCTGAAGTCCAGACTTTTGTAAAAGGAGTACTACATATACAGCCCCCGGTTGTGCCCCCAGTGGCACCGTGGGATCTTAATGTAGTCTTGGATTTTCTCAAATCCCATTGGTTTGAGCCGCTCAAATCGGTGGAGTTGAAGTATCTTACATGGAAAGTAACCATGCTACTGGCCCTGGCTTCAGCCAGGAGAGTATCAGAATTGGCGGCTTTATCATATAAGAGCCCATATCTGATTTTCCATACGGACAGGGCAGAACTGCGGACGCGTCCTCATTTTCTGCCTAAGGTGGTGTCAGCGTTTCACCTGAACCAGCCTATTGTGGTGCCTGCGGCTACTAACGATTTGGAGGATTCCAAGTTGTTGGACGTGGTCCGGGCATTGAAAATATATATTTCAAGAACGGCGGGAGTCAGAAAGTCTGACTCACTGTTTATATTGTATGCACCCAACAAGATGGGTGCTCCTGCTTCTAAGCAGACGATTGCTCGTTGGATTTGTAGCACAATTCAACTTGCACATTCTGTGGCAGGCTTGCCACAACCTAAATCTGTCAAGGCCCATTCCACAAGGAAAGTGGGCTCATCCTGGGCGGCTGCCCGGGGGGTCTCGGCATTACAACTCTGCCGAGCTGCTACTTGGTCAGGGGCAAACACGTTTGCAAAATTCTACAAATTTGATACCCTGGCTGAGGAGGACCTTGAGTTCTCTCATTCGGTGCTGCAGAGTCATCCGCACTCTCCCGCCCGTTTGGGAGCTTTGGTATAATCCCCATGGTCCTGACGGAGTCCCCAGCATCCACTTAGGACGTTAGAGAAAATAAGAATTTACTTACCGATAATTCTATTTCTCGTAGTCCGTAGTGGATGCTGGGCGCCCATCCCAAGTGCGGATTGTCTGCAATACTTGTACATAGTTATTGTTACAAACAAATTCGGGTTGTTATTGTTGTAAGCCGTCTGTTCAGAGGCTCCTACGTTTGTCATACTGTTAACTGGGTTCAGATCACAAGTTATACGGTGTGATTGGTGTGGCTGGTATGAGTCTTACCCGGGATTCAATATCCTTCCTTATTGTGTACGCTCGTCCGGGCACAGTATCCTAACTGAGGCTTGGAGGAGGGTCATAGGGGGAGGAGCCAGTACACACCACCTAATCCTAAAGCTTTATTTTTGTGCCCTGTCTCCTGCGGAGCCGCTATTCCCCATGGTCCTGACGGAGTCCCCAGCATCCACTACGGACTTCGAGAAATAGAATTATCGGTAAGTAAATTCTTATTATTAGAGATGTGCACCAGACACTTTTCAGGTTTCGTGTTTTGGTTTTGGATCTGGGTGATTTTTGAAAAAAACATAAAAACAGCTAAAATCACAGAATTTGGGGGTAATTTTGATCCTATAGTATTATTAACCTCAATAACATCCATTTCCACTCATGTCCAGTCTATTCTGAACACCTCACACCTCACAATATTGTTTTTAGGCCAGAAGATTGCACCGAGGTAGCTGCATGACTAAGCTAAGTGACCCAAGTGTGCGGCACAAACACCTGGCCCATCTAGAAGTGGCACTGCAGAGGCAGACAGGATGACACTTCTAAAAACAAGGCCCCAAACAGCACATAATGCAAAGACAAAAAAAGAGATGCAAGATGGAATTGTCCTTGGGCCCTCCCACCCACCCTTATGTTCTATAAACAGGACATGCACAGTTTAATAAACCCATCATTTCAGCGACAGGCGGTCCCCATGGAAAAAGCTAGCCAAGTTCTCCGAATCATAGCTAGCTACAAACATACCACCTCCATATTTGATGACTTTTCACATGAGAAGAGGAAGAGGACAGTGTCAAGAAGGTGATTAAAAATTAGAGAGGAATACACAATCAGGAACAGCACACAGGCTTTCACCTACACTCCTATACTGGTGTGGAACAGAAAGGACTTTAACCAAGCAAATATATAATTACCACATTACGGGACAAACTGAAAAACTAGGGGCCAATGCCTCCAAATGTGTACCCCCTTCTCCATGTTCATAGATTACGATAATCTCGGATTTAATGCTGGGATGCAAATAAACTGGTGTATACCACAGGATCAAGTTTGGATATTTTCCCCTCCACAGAGTCTGAAGACATATTTTGTGAAAATATCGTGGGTTTCTTTTTTTCCATTTTTTTTATTGCATTTTTATTTACAAATTTTGTGATAGATGCCTTATTTTCGTTTTTCACAGCTCCCAGTTACACACATGTAAGCATACCTGTGTGTCCCAGTTACATGCATGTGAGCATACCTGTGTGTCTTGTTTATTTTATTCATATTGATGTTTTAGCAGCCCCTCGTGAGACCCCACAGCAGCCCCGGATTGGGCAAGTTGAGTTCAGGTGGGTTTGGTACAGCATTAAGCAGTACTGTGCACTGAATTTTGTGTTACCGAGCCCCTGCCCTAGTACCACTCTAGTCCAAACTCATTTCATATTACAAGTAGGACTGTAAAGAGAAGCAATGCTAACCTCTGTGCCACCAGCATGCCTCAGCCTGGCAAGTCAGACATCTTCCTGGCTATAAGCCACCATGAGACTCCATACTGGGCCCTTATTCAGTAACTGTTTGTGCCTCACATGAGCTCCTGGCCCATCTAGTGCTACAGTGCAATGGAAAGCTGATGCAATGCAAGATCACTGAAACTCTGTTCTTTTAACACCGAGAGGTCTTGCGATAACCATACGCAGCCCTTATATTGTACAATTATTAAGAAAACATTTACAATATAAAGAAAAAGAACCCTGTACAACAAATGTGCATCTTGTAAATAATCCCAAAATGTGGAACATTATTAATAAATCAAAATTAATAATTGAGAAGAACCTCTCCCTAATGCTGGGTACACACACAGTGGACACTAGAATATATAACTGCTAGAGAGGAGCGGGTTCAGACAATGCACCCCTTGAATTATACGGTAGCGCCTCTGGAGTTATGCAGCAGATAGGCAGCACCCCTGGACTTATACAGCAGATAGGCAGCACCCCTGGATTTATAGAGCATAGGCAGCACCCCTGGAGAATTACACAGCACAGCAGACAGGCAGCAGCACCCCTGGATTTAAATGGCAGTAAGGCTGCATCCCTGGACTGATAGGGCAGAGGGATGGCACCCCATATAGGGCAGCACCCCTGGAATGATGTGGCAGACAAAGAAAAGAAGTGCAAGATGGAATTGTACTTGGGCCCTCCCACCCACCCTTATGTTGTATAAACAGGACATGCACACTTTAACAAAACAATAATTTCAGCAACAGGGTCTGCCACACATCTGTGGCTGAAATTATCTCTTTGTTTGGGCCCCCACCATAAATGAAGCAATTAATCTCTCCTTGCACAAACTGGCTCTACAGAGGCAAGATGTCGTCCCCATCCTCATTCTTCGATTCCTCACCCCCTTTAGTGTTTACATCCTCATCCGCACAGAGAAATAATTCCACACCGAAGAGGTGGATTTTTTGGTATTTTGCCCAGGCATGACAATGGGCTTTTTCATCCCAAGGACAACAACTGTCTCCACTGGTGCCTTATTTAAACAAATCACATCACCATCAGAATCTTCGTCGTCAACTTCCTCCTCAGTGCCAGCTACACCAATATCCTACTCATCCTGGTGTATTTCTACAGTGACATCCTCAATCTCAATATCAGCAACTGGACTGGCGGTGCTCCTCCCAGCACTTGCAGGGGGGTATTCAAATGGTGGTAGGTGCCTCCTCTTCCCACACAGTCTTGGGAATTACAGGCCTAGATATCGCTACCAGGGACACACTTGGACTCTCCTTGGGGATTAGTGATATCTCTGAATGCACAGTTGTTTCTTCCTGTGCTTTAACAAGCTTTATTTTTTACATTTTTCGAGAGGGAGGAGGGCTTCCAACTTCATGAGAAGCTGAACCACCAGTCATGAACATAGGCCAAGGCCTTAGCCTTTCCTTGACACTTCGTGTTGTGAATGGCATATTGCCAATTTTTCTTTCTTAACAGATATATATTTTTTTAAATAATTTTTTGCTTCTTGGATTTTACATGCCCTGTGTGACATTGGACATTGGCCCTAGCAAATGACGTTGATGGAATTGCATCATCAATGTTATGAATGGTTACAGCAGCAGCTTCAGCACTAGTACTAGGAACTGGAAGTGGTTCCTGATCTTTCACTATTTTTTCCTCCAAATTATTGTTCTCCATATCACAGGATAGCACCCTTTTATTACTACAGCACACAGAACAGTGCCCCTTTATTTTCACAGCACCCCTGTATTTTAACAACACCACTGTATTTTTACAGCATACAGGACAGGACCAGCACCCCTGTATTTTTACAGCACCCCTGTATTTTTACAGCATACAGGACAGTACAAGCACCCCTATATTTTCACAGCAACCCTGTATTTTTACAACATACAGGACAGGACCAGCACCCCTGTATTTTCACAGCACCCCAGTATTTTTACAGCATACAGAACAAGACCAGTACCCCTGTATTTTAACAACACCACTGTATATTTACAGCATACAGGACAGGGACAGCACCCCTGTATTTTAACAACACCCCTGCATTTTTACAGCATTCAAGACAGAGACACAGCACCCCTGTATTTTCACAGCACCCCTGTATTTTTACAGCATACAGGACAGGACCTGCACCTTTGTATTTTAACAACACCCCTGTATTTTTATAGCATACAGGTCACGACCTGCACCCCAGAATTTTATCAACACCCCTGCATTTTTACAGCATAAAAGACAGGTACACAGCACTCCTGTATTTTCACAGCACCCCTGTATTTTTACAGCATACTAGACAGGACTAACACCCCTGTATTTTTACAGCGTACAGGACAGGACCAGCACCTCTGTATTTTTACAGCACACCAGTATTTTTACAGCATACAGTATAGGACCAGAACCCCTGTATTTTAACAACACCTCTGTATTTTTACAGCATACAGGACCAGCACCCCTGTATTTTTACAGCATACAGGACAGGACCAGCACCCCAGTATTTTTACAGCATACAGGACAGGACCAGCACCCCTATATTTTAACAACACCCCTGTATTTTACAGCATACAGGACAGGGGCAGTGTACCTTTATTTTAACAACAGCCCTGTATTTTACAGCATACAAGATAGGGACACAGCACCCCTGTATTTTTACAGCAAACATGACAGGACCCAGCACCCCTGTATTTTAACAACACCCTTGTATTTTTACAGCATACAAGATAGGACCCCTGTACAGCACAGGACAGCAACACCCATGTACAGCACCCCTAACAGTACAGGACACCACAGGATAGCACCGCTAACAGCACACAGGACAGCACCCCTAAAGAGCACACACTGACCCAACCCGACGCCACCACCCACAGAGTGACAGAGGTCTGTCTCCCTCATTCTCCAAGTCCGGAGTGAAAATGGCGGTGACGCACGGCTCTTTATATGAAATCCAAAACCCGCGAAAATCTGACAGCGGGATGATGACATTTTGCATGTTCTGGGATCCGAGTCTGGTGGGAAGTCCCAAGCCGGACTCTGTTCCTGGCTCAGTTCGTGAAGTTTGCGGGGATTCGGATCTCGATCCAGCTCATCTCAAATAATTACAAATATATATATATATATATATATATATATAGATATATATACAGTATATATATATATATATATATATATATATATAAAAAAGAGATGAGCGGGTTCGGTGTGTCGAGATCCGAACCCCCCTGAACTTCACCTATTTTACACGGGTCCGAGGCAGCCTCGGATCTTCCCGCCTTGCTCGGTTAACTTGAACGAGGCCGAACGTCATCATCCCGCTGTCGGATTCTCGCGAGATTCGTATTCCATATAAAGAGCTGTGCGTCGCCACCATTTTCAGTTGTGTATTGGAGATTGAACGGAGAGGACGTGGCTACATTCTCTCCCTGAAAAGCTCTGTATCTGTGCTCAGTGTGCTGCAAATATCTGTGCTCAGTGTGCTGCAAATATCTGTGCTCAGTGTGCTGCAAATATCTGTGCTCAGTGTTCTGCAAATATCTACGTTCTCTGCCTGAAGAGCTCCATATCTGTGCTCAGTGTGCTGCAAATATCTACGTTCTCTGCCTGAAAAGATCCATATCTGGGCTAAGTGTGCTGCAAATATCTGTGCTCAGTGTGCTGCATTGTGGGGACCACCAGTATATAGTTATAGTAGTACAGTACAGTAGGCCATTGCTGTATCTTGCAGCTCCATGTCAGACTCAGTATCCTGATCATCAGTGCTCAATATCTGCTGCATTGTTGTGTGACCAGTATGTATATATATATATATATATATATATATATATATATAGTAGTACAGTGCAGCATTTTGGTGACCACCAGTATAGTATTACAGTACAGTAGTCCATTGCTGTATCTTGCAGCTCCGTGTCACTTCAAGTATCCATATCTGTGCTGTATTGTTGTGAGCAGTATATTAGTAGTACAGTGCAACATTTTGGTGACCAACAGTAAATAGTTGTACAGTACAGTAGTCCATTGCTGTATCTTGCAGCTCCATGTCACTGCAAGTATCCATATCTGTGCTGCATTGTTGTGAGCAGTATATATAGTAGTACAGTGCAGCATTTTGGTGACCAACAGTATATAGTTGTACAGTACAGTAGGCCATTGCTGTATCTTGCAGCTCTGTGTCACTGCAAGTATCCATATCTGTTCTGCATTGTTGTAAGTAGTATATATAGTAGTACAGTGCAGAATTTTGGAGACCAACAGTATATAGTTGTACAGTACAGTATTCCATTGCTGTATCTTGCAGCTCCGTGTCACTTCAAGTATCCATATCTGTGCTGCATTGTTGTGAGCAGTATATATAGTAGTACAGTGCAGCATATTGGTGAGCAACAGTATATAGTTGTACAGTACAGTAGTCCATTGCTGTATCTTGCAGCTCCGTGTCACTGCAAGTATCCATATCTGTGCTGCATTGTTGTGAGCAGTATATATATCAGTGACGTGCGGTGAGGTCAGTGGCTGGTGATGCACTACAGCCAAAATGTTCACTGAGTCCCGCCGATGACCCCTACCACCGCCGAGCCGATGCCTGCTACCGCCCCCAAGCCGATGACCACTACACTAATGGCCGCTGCTCACGCCAATGGGCGCCGCCCTTGCCAATGTTCTACAAAATCGCCACCATCAACCGCCCTGGCCCCCCTGCCGCTAATTCGCATCTCAGTCCAATGTCACCACCACCAATGCAGCCTGCCTATCATATTATGTCCATGGCTCCCTGGAGTTGTGGCCTAGTTTGACAACACGGAAGTGGGAAGTGCAGGCAGTAGCGGCGGCCAGGGACTGGCTGCTGCCAGGGCCAGATTAAGCCTTGTGGGGGCCATGGGGCAACTAAAATTGGTGCAGCCTCTGTCTTGCTGTGTATACCATGCCCCTGCATAATACTAATAATAAAAAAATAAAAAATAAACATGACAGCCATGATTTGTAGTGTACATTGGGGCAGTGTGACCAGGGAGGGTGGCCTCTGAGCAGGCATATGCCATCTTGAAGTGCCAGGCCAGCTGAAGCACCCCATCACAGCTGCTGTCATTGCAATGGGCAGGGGAGGGCAAAGTGTGCACACACACTGAAATAAACAATGAAAGATAGTGTAATAAGATATTTATAATCGAATATAGAATGATGCCCCACCAGTGCTTCCAAATTAAATACATTTAAATAAATTGCACACACCCCCAAACCCCCCCACAGCATCTACCACCACTCCAGCACCCCATGGGGCTTGGCACTTACTAGAACGTTGGTTGCCCCTGGCTTTGCTGCAACATTGAACAGCGACAAATACCGGGCAGCCACTCTCTTCACGCCTGCTCTCCCTACACAGAGCACACACTGTTTCCCGGGTGCCGGCTCCTCAGTTGCGCTTTCACATGCTCAGGTCGGGGGTCGCGCATTTCAAATGATGACCGCGAGCAGACCAGCGAGTCGAGGTCTCAGTGGAGGAGCTCCGCCGCTAATGTGCACATCGCCCGGCGCCTCCACAGACTGCGGCAAGGACAGATGGTACTGTGGAGGAAGTGCCCCCTTCAGGTATCCGGCAGTTCCGTCTCTGTCCCCACACAACCTACTTAAAATCCGGCACTGGTGCTGCAGCCGGAGTCTGGTGCTGGAGCCGGATTCCCACCTATCCGGTGTCTATGAGGCTGGGGGACGGGCAGTGGCATTTTAATATAATCTAAGTAATATAATTTGTACACACTCCCGCCCCGCTGCCCAATCACTTTAACAGACTCAGTGACAGGGGCGTGCTTGCATACGGACTGACAGCACGCCCCTGTCAAAGCGGCACTTCTAGAGGTGCCGCTTATAGGATTTTTTTTAATGGGCTATTAGTGCCCGCTGCTTAGCCACGCCCCCCCTAAGCCCCCCCCCCCGCTCCCAGACCTTCTTCATTGACAGCGGGAGGCACCGGGATTGGTGCCTCCAAAATACGCTTAAAACTGTTTTTAGTAGGCAAGGATTTAATAAAATAATACAAAGGCTAAAGTTTATACTTATGACACAGAATATGTGTCATAAGTATCTTCTTTGTATTATTTTACTCATTAATGACAGGGGAGGCACTGCCTCCCCTGCCTCCCCTGACTGCACGTCCCTGATATATATAGTAGTATAGTGCAGCATTTTGGTGACCACCAGTATATAGTTGTACAGTACAGTAGGCCATTGCTGTACCTTGCAGCTCCGTGTCACTGCAAGTATCCATATCTGTGCTGCATTGTTGTGAGCAGTATATATAGTAGTACAGTGCAGCATTTTTGTGACCAACAGTATGTAGTTGTACAGTACAGTACAGTAGTCCATTGCTGTATCTTGCAGCTCCGTGTCACTTCAAGTATCCATATCTGTGCTGTATTGTTGTGAGCAGTATATTAGTAGTACAGTGCAACATTTTGGTGACCAACAGTAAATAGTTGTACAGTACAGTAGTCCATTGCTGTATCTTGCAGCTCCATGTCACTTCAAGTATCCATATCTGTGCTGCATTGTTGTGAGCAGTATATATACTAGTACAGTGCAGCATTTTGGTGAGCAACAGTATATAGTTGTACATTACAGTAGTCCATTGCTGTATCTTGCAGCTCCATGTCACTTCAAGTATCCATATCTGTGCTGCATTGTTGTGAGCAGTATATATATAGTAGTACAGTGCAGCATTTTGGTGACCACCAGTATATAATTGTACAGTACAGTAGGCCATTGCTGTATCTTGCAGCTCCGTGTCACTGCAAGTTACCATATCTGTGCTGCATTGTTTTGAGCAGTATATATATAGTAGTACAGTGCAGCATTTTGGTGACCAACAGTATATAGTTGTACAGTACAGTAGTCCATTGCTGTATCTTGCAGCTCCGTGTCACTTCAAGTATCCATATCTGTGCTGCATTGTTGTGAGCAGTATATAGTAGTACAGTGCAGCATTTTGGTGAGCAACAGTATATAGTTGTACATTACAGTAGTCCATTGCTGTATCTTGCAGCTCCATGTCACTTCAAGTATCCATATCTGTGCTGCATTGTTGTGAGCAGTATATATATAGTACAGTGCAGCATTTTGGTGACAACCAGTATATAGTTGTACAGTACAGTAGGCCATTGCTGTATCTTGCTGCTCCGTGTCACTGCAAGTATCCATATCTGTGCTGCATTGTTGTGAGCAGTATATATAGTAGTACAGTGCAGCATTTTGGTGACCAACAGTATATAGTTGTACATTACAGTAGGCCATTGCTGTATCTTGCACCTCCGTGTCATTCAAGTATCCATATCTGTGCTGCATTGTTGTGAGCAGTATATAGTACTACAGTGCAGTAGGCCATTGCTATTGATATAATAATATTACTGGCATAATTCCACACATTAAAATATGGAGAACAAAAATGTGGATGGTAAAACAGGGAAAGATCAAGATCCACTTCCACCTAGTGCTGAAGCTGCTGCCACTAGTCATGGCAGAGATGATGAAATGCCATCAACGTCGTCTGCCAAGGCCGATGCCCAATGTCATAGTAGAGAGCGTGTAAAATCCAAAAAACAAAAGTTCAGTAAAATGAACCAAAAATCTAAATTAAAAGCGTCTGAGGAGAAGCGTAAACTTGCCAATGTGCCATTTACGACACGGAGTGGCAAGGAACAGCTGAGGCCCTGGCCTGCGTTCATGGCTAGTGGTTCAGCTTCACATGAGGATGGAAGCACTCATCCTCCTGCTAGAAAAAAGAAAGGACTTAAGCTGGCAAAAGCACAGCATAGAACTGTGCGTTCTTCTAAATCACAAATCCCCAAGGAGAGTCCAATTGTGTCGGTTGCAATGCCTGACCTTCCCAACACTGGACAGGAAGAGCTTGCGCCTTCCACCATTTGCACGCCCCCTGCAAGTGCTGGAAGGAGCACCCGCAGTCCAGTTCCTGATAGTCAAATTGAAGATGTCAGTGTTGAAGTACACCAGGATGAGGATATGGGTGTTGCTGGCGCTGAGGAGGAAATTGACAAGGAGGAATCTGATGGTGAGGTGGTTTTTTTAAGTCAGGCACCCGGGGAGACACCTGTTGTCCATGGGACGAATATGGCCATTGACATGCCTGGTCAAAATACCA
This sequence comes from Pseudophryne corroboree, assembly GCF_028390025.1. Lineage (NCBI taxonomy): Eukaryota > Metazoa > Chordata > Amphibia > Anura > Myobatrachidae > Pseudophryne > Pseudophryne corroboree. Next base: position 31,083,536 of record NC_086445.1, on the reverse strand, counting down.
AAAAATCACATCTTCAGTATGGAATTATTTCAACAGAAATGCAGACAACAGGTGTCAAGCCGTGTGTTGCCTTTGTCACGCTGTAATAAGTAGGGGTAAGGACGTTAACCACCTAGGAACACCCTCCCTTATACGTCACCTGGACCGCATTCATCAGAAGTCAGTGACAAGTTCAAAAACTTTGGATGACAGTGGAAGCAGTCCACTGACCACTAAATCCCTTCCTCTTGTAACCAAGCTCCTGAAAACCACACCACCAACTCCCTCAGTGTCAATTTCCTCCTTAGACAGGAAAGCCAATAGACCTGCAGGCCAAGTCACTGGCAAGTCTGTCGAGTCCTCTCCTGACTGGGATTCCTCCTATGGATCCTTGAGTGTAACGTCTACTGCTGCTGGCGCTGCTGTTGTTGCTGCTGGGAGTCGATCATCATCCCAGAGGGGAAGTCGGAAGACCACTTGTACTACTTCCAGTAAGCAATTGACTGTCCAACAGTCCTTTGTGAGGAAGATTAAATATAACAGCAGTCATCCTGTTGCAAAGCGGATTACTCAGGCCTTGGCAGCTGTGTTGGTGTTAGATGTGCGTCCGGTATCTGGCGTTAGTTCACAGGGACTTAGAGAATTTCTTGAGGTAGTGTGTCCCCGGTACCAAATACCATCTAGGTTCCACTTCTCTAGGCAGGCGATACCGAGAATGTACACAGACGTCAGAAAAAGAGTCACCAGTGTCCTAAAAAATGCAGTTGTACCCAATGTCCACTTAATGACAGACATGTGAACAAGTGGAGCAGGGCAGACTCAGGACTATATGACTGTGACAGCCCAATGGGTAGATGTATTGCCTCCCTCAGCAAGAACAGCAGCGGCAGCACCAGTAGCAGCATCTCGCAAACGCCAACTCGTTCCTAGGCAGGCTACACTTTGTATCACCGCTTTCCATAAGAGGCACACAGCTGACAACCTCTTACGGAAACTGAGGAACATCATCGCAGATTGGCTTACCCCAGTTGGACTATCCTGGAGATTTGTGACTTCGGACAACGCCACAAATATTGTGCGTGCATTACATGTGGGAAAATCCCAGCACGTCCCATGTTTTGCACATACCTTGAATTTGGTGGTGCAGAATTTTTAAAAAAATGACAGGGGTGTGCAAGAGATGCTGTCGGTGGCCCAAAGAATTGCGGGCCACTTTCGGCATTCAGCCACTGCGTGCCGAAGACTGGAGCACCAGCAAACACTCCTGAACCTTCCCCGCCATCAGCTGAAGCAAGAGGTGGTAACGAGGTGGAATTCAACCCTCTATATGCTTCAGAGGATGGAGGAGCAGCAAAAGGCCATTCAAGTCTATACATCTGCCGATATAGACAAAGGAGGGGGAATGCACCTGACTCAAGCACAGTGGAGAATGATTTCAACGTTGTGCAAGGTTCTGCAACCCTTTGAACTTACCACACGTGAAGTCAGTTCAGACACTGCCAGCCTGAGTCAGGTCATTCCCCTCATCAGGCTTTTGCAGAAGCAGCTGGAGAGATTGAAGGAGGAGCTAAAACAGAGCGACTCCGCTAGGCATGTGGGACTTGTGGATGGAGCCCTTCATTCACTTAACCAGGATTCATGGGTGGTCAATCTGTTGAAATCAGAGCACTACATTTTGGCCACCGTGCTCAATCCTAGGTTTAAAGCCTTCGTTGTATCTCTCTTTCCAGCAGACACAAGTTTGCACATGTTCAAAGACCTGCTGGTGAGACACTTGTCAAGTCAAGCGAAACGTGACCCTCCAACAACTCCTCCTTCACATTCTTCCGCAACTGGGGCTGCGAGGATAAGGATCAGATTTCCAAAACCACCCGCTGGCAGGGATGCAGGGCAGTCTGGAGCGATAATTGACATCTGGTCCGGACTGAAGGACCTGCCAACGATTACTGACATGTCGTCTACTGTCACTGCATATGATTCTCTCAACATTGATAGAATGGTGGAGGATTATATGAGTGACCGCATCCAAGTAGGCACGTCACACAGTCCGTACGTATACTGGCAGGAAAAAGAGGCAATTTGGAGGCCCTTGCACAAACTGGCTTTATTCTACCTAAGTTGCCCTCCCTCCAGTGTGTACTCCGAAAGAGTGTTTAGTGCAGCCGGTCACCTTGTCAGCGATCGGCGTATGAGGTTACTTTCACAAAATGTGAAGAAGACGATGTTCATCAAAATGAATTGTAATCAATTCCTCCGTGGAAACATTCACCAGCAATTGCCTCCAGAAAGTACACAGGGACCTGAGATGGTGGATTCCAGTGGGAACGAATTAATACTCTGTGAGGAGGGGGATGTACACAGTGAAAGGGGTGAGGAATCGGAGGATGATGATGAGGTCGACATCTTGCCTCTGTAGAGCCAGTTTGAGTAAGGAGAGATTGATTGCTTCTTTTTTAGGTGGGGGCCCAAACCAACCAGTCATTTCAGCCACAGTCGTGTGGCAGACCCTGTCGCTAAAATGATGGGTTTGTTAAAGTGTGCATGTCCTATTTATACAACATAAGGGTGGGTGGGAGGGCCCAAGGACAATTCCATCTTGCACTTATTTTTTTTATTTATTTATCTTTGCATCATGTGATGTTTGGGGCCAATTTTTATAAGTGCCATCCTGTCTGACACTGCAGTGCCACTCCTAGATGGGCCAGGTGTTTGTGCCGCCGTCTTGGTTCGCTTAGCTTAGTCATCCAGCGACCTACTTTTAGGACTAAAAATAATATTGTGAGGTGCGAGGTGTTCAGAATAGACTGGAAATGAGTGGAAATTATGGTTATTGAGGTTAATAATACTATAGGATCAAAATTACCCCAAAATTCTATGATTTAAGCTGTTTTTGAGGGTTTTTAAAAAAAAAAAACACCTGAATCCAAAACACACCTGAATCCGACAAAATTTTTTAAGGGAGGTTTTGCAAAAACGTGTCCGAATACAAAACACGGCCGTGGAACCGAATCCAAAACCAAAACCCGAAAAATGTCCGATGCACATCTCTAATAAATATATATATATATATATATATATATATATATACTGTATATGGTATGTCTATTAGATGAAATGAGTGAGCTCACCTTAATTAGGAATAAACTGTCAGGTTGTTTCATATTATGAAGTTCTTCAGGAGGAAAATGTGTAATCTGGGAAAGCTTCTATTAATGTAAGAGAAATTGGTAAATGGTGAAATTCATTGTTCCCCCCGGGGCCACATGATGTTTAGCTAAACAGCGGAATCCCAAGCGAGATGATGAGGCAGTTAATGATACAGGGCACGTCAGGGAATTACAGACAGGTACAGAGCATATAAATGTATGGGATTAATGCTAGTTAGAATTCTGTGCAAGAGCCCAGAGCTGCATAGAACACACCCATGTGTAAGTATGTACTGTATAGCTGTATAACATTACAATTGTGGACTGCGGCATATTACATTGCTTCTAAGTGGACTTCAGGAGCCTGGCTCGTGGCTCGAAGCTTGTGGCCTGTTCTATGTCATCCATTGCAAATATTATTATTCTTTTTAAAGGAATCTCTGTATGGTGTTCTTTAAATTACACATGAATGCAGAATATTACTAACCTGAGATCAGGTGATCCGCCTGATCCAATAGGAAATCCAGATGTCAGGTTCAAGAGTGCTCACTCCTGCTATCAGCGTGGTACTGTGGACAATGTACTGCATGTACGGACCAGTGGCTGCCCCTGCAGGAGTTGGGAGAGTCCACCGGCCAGCCATGGTCCAGGGAAGATCTCTCCCGGCTTCTATGCTGGCAGGAGGGAGCACTGCTGAGGACATCGGTGAATAGAGTAAGTGCAGGGACGTGCAGTCAGGGGAGGCAGGAGGGAGCACTGCTGAGGACATCGGTGAATAGAGTAAGTGCAGGGACGTGCAGTCAGGGGAGGCAGGAGGGAGTACTGCTGAGGACATCGGTGAATAGAGTAAGTGCAGGGACGTGCAGTCAGGGGAGGCAGGAGGGAGCACTGCTGAGGACATCGGTGAATAGAGTAAGTGCAGGGACGTGCAGTCAGGGGAGGCAGGAGGGAGCACTGCTGAGGACATTGGTGAATAGAGTAAGTGCAGGAACATGCAGTCAGGGGAGGCAGGAGGGAGCACTGCTGAGGACATCGGTGAATAGAGTAAGTGCAGGAACATGCAGTCAGGGGAGGTAGGAGGGAGCACTGCTGAGGACATTGGTGAATAGAGTAAGTGCAGGGACGTGCAGTCAGGGGAGGCAGGAGGGAGCACTGCTGAGGACATCGGTGAATAGAGTAAGTGCAGGGACGTGCAGTCAGGGGAGGCAGGAGGGAGTACTGCTGAGGACATCGGTGAATAGAGTAAGTGCAGGGACGTGCAGTCAGGGGAGGCAGGAGGGAGCACTGCTGAGGACATCGGTGAATAGAGTAAGTGCAGGGACGTGCAGTCAGGGGAGGCAGGAGGGAGCACTGCTGAGGACATTGGTGAAAAGAGTAAGTGCAGGAACATGCAGTCAGGGGAGGCAGGAGGGAGCACTGCTGAGGACATCGGTGAATAGAGTAAGTGCAGGAACATGCAGTCAGGGGAGGTAGGAGGGAGCACTGCTGAGGACATCGGTGAATAGAGTAAGTGCAGGGACGTGCAGTCAGGGGAGGCAGGAGGGAGCACTGCTGAGGATATTGGTGAATAGAGTAAGTGCAGGGACGTGCAGTCAGGGGAGGCAGGAGGGAGCACTGCTGAGGACACTGGTGAATAGAGTAAGTGCAGGGACGTGCAGTCAGGGGAGGCAGGAGGGAGCACTGCTGAGGACATTGGTGAATAGAGTAAGTGCAGGGACGTGCAGTCAGGGGAGGCAGGAGGGAGCACTGCTGAGGACATCGGTGAATAGAGTAAGTGCAGGGACGTGCAGTCAGGGGAGGCAGGAGGGAGTACTGCTGAGGACATCGGTGAATAGAGTAAGTGCAGGGACGTGCAGTCAGGGGAGGCAGGAGGGAGCACTGCTGAGGACATCGGTGAATAGAGTAAGTGCAGGGACGTGCAGTCAGGGGAGGCAGGAGGGAGCACTGCTGAGGACATCGGTGAATAGAGTAAGTGCAGGGACGTGCAGTCAGGGGAGGCAGGAGGGAGCACTGCTGAGGACATTGGTGAATAGAGTAAGTGCAGGAACATGCAGTCAGGGGAGGTAGGAGGGAGCACTGCTGAGGACATTGGTGAATAGAGTAAGTGCAGGGACGTGCAGTCAGGGGAGGCAGGAGGGAGCACTGCTGAGGACATCGGTGAATAGAGTAAGTGCAGGGACGTGCAGTCAGGGGAGGCAGGAGGGAGTACTGCTGAGGACATCGGTGAATAGAGTAAGTGCAGGGACGTGCAGTCAGGGGAGGCAGGAGGGAGCACTGCTGAGGACATCGGTGAATAGAGTAAGTGCAGGGACGTGCAGTCAGGGGAGGCAGGAGGGAGCACTGCTGAGGACATTGGTGAATAGAGTAAGTGCAGGAACATGCAGTCAGGGGAGGCAGGAGGGAGCACTGCTGAGGACATCGGTGAATAGAGTAAGTGCAGGAACATGCAGTCAGGGGAGGTAGGAGGGAGCACTGCTGAGGACATCGGTGAATAGAGTAAGTGCAGGGACGTGCAGTCAGGGGAGGCAGGAGGGAGCACTGCTGAGGATATTGGTGAATAGAGTAAGTGCAGGGACGTGCAGTCAGGGGAGGCAGGAGGGAGCACTGCTGAGGACACTGGTGAATAGAGTAAGTGCAGGGACGTGCAGTCAGGGGAGGCAGGAGGGAGCACTGCTGAGGACATTGGTGAATAGAGTAAGTGCAGGGACGTGCAGTCAGGGGAGGCAGGAGGGAGCACTGCTGAGGACATCGGTGAATAGAGTAAGTGCAGGGACGTGCAGTCAGGGGAGGCAGGAGGGAGTACTGCTGAGGACATCGGTGAATAGAGTAAGTGCAGGGACGTGCAGTCAGGGGAGGCAGGAGGGAGCACTGCTGAGGACATCGGTGAATAGAGTAAGTGCAGGGACGTGCAGTCAGGGGAGGCAGGAGGGAGCACTGCTGAGGACATTGGTGAATAGAGTAAGTGCAGGAACATGCAGTCAGGGGAGGCAGGAGGGAGCACTGCTGAGGACATCGGTGAATAGAGTAAGTGCAGGAACATGCAGTCAGGGGAGGTAGGAGGGAGCACTGCTGAGGACATCGGTGAATAGAGTAAGTGCAGGGACGTGCAGTCAGGGGAGGCAGGAGGGAGCACTGCTGAGGACATCGGTGAATAGAGTAAGTGCAGGGACGTGCAGTCAGGGGAGGCAGGAGGGAGCACTGCTGAGGATATTGGTGAATAGAGTAAGTGCAGGGACGTGCAGTCAGGGGAGGCAGGAGGGAGCACTGCTGAGGACACTGGTGAATAGAGTAAGTGCAGGGACGTGCAGTCAGGGGAGGCAGGAGGGAGCACTGCTGAGGATATTGGTGAATAGAGTAAGTGCTGCCCGACGGCGGATACGGCCGACGAGCGACCCGGCGGCGGGGGGCAGTGAAGGGGGGAGTGAAGTTTCTTCACTTCCCCCGTCACGCGGCTGCATTGAAGTGCAGGCAAATATGGACGAGATCGTCCATATAGGCCTGCATGCACAGCCGACGGGAGACCAGCGATGAACGAGCGCGGGGCCGCGCATCGTTCATCGCTGGAGTCTCCACACTGAAAGATATGAACGAGTTCTCGTTCATTTATGAAGGAGGTCGTTCATATCTTTCAAACAAATCGGCCAGTGTGTAGGGCCTATAAGTAGTGTTCTGCATTTCTGTCTAACGATCTAGAAAGTGAAAAATCACCTTATTGAACTATACTGCAACAGTTTTATTTGGGCCTTATTTAGGTTTGTTAGCAAGCCAAAAAAGTAAGCAATTGGGCAAACCAAGGCCCTCATTCCGAGTTGTTCGCTCGGTAATTTTCTTTGCATCGCAGCGATTTTCCGCTAACTGCGCATGCGCAATGTTCGCACTGCGACTGCGCCAAGTAAATTTGCTATACAGTTAGGTATTTTACTCACGGCATTACGAGGTTTTTTCTTCGTTCTGGTGATCGGAGTGTGATTGACAGGAAGTGGGTGTTTCTGGGCGGAAACTGGCCGTTTTATGGGAGTGTGTGAAAAAACGCTACCATTTCTGGGAAAAACGCGGGAGTGTCTGAAGAAACGGGGGAGTGTCTGAAGAAACAGAGGAGTGTCTGGGCGAACGCTGGGTGTATTTGTGACGTCAAACCAGGAACGACACTGACTGAACTGATCGCAGATGCCGAGTAAGTCTGGAGCTACTCAGAAACTGCTAAGAAGTGTCTATTCGCAATTCTGCTAATCTTTCGTTCGCAATTTTACTATGCTAAGATTCACTCCCAGTAGGCGGCGGCTTAGCGTGTGCAAAGCTGCTAAAAGCAGCTTGCAAGCGAACAACTCGGAATGACCACCCATGTGCACTGCAGGCGGGGCAGATGTAACATGTGCAGAGAGAGTTGGATTTGGGTGGGGTGTGTTCAAATGAAATCTAAATTGCAGTGTAAAAATAAAGCAGCCAGTATTTACCCAGCACAGAAACAATATAACCCACCCAAATCTAACTCTCTCTGCACATGTTACATCTGCCCCACCTGCAGTGCACGTGGTTTTGCCCAATTGCTAACTTTTTTGTTTTGCTAACGTGAATAACCCCCTTTATCTGTTAGAATGACTTATAATGTGAGAAAATATGTTTGAACAGTTTAATAAATTGGTCGCTGCATACCGTCCTCTTTACCAAAGTCTTATGACGCCCCCATTGTTCCATTTTTTATTTTATTTATAAATTCAGGCCACACAAATAACCTGAAATGGGACAGAGGTAATTAGAGTTCCTACTCATAGGGGGGAAGTGATAAGCAATCGGTAGGAGCTCTTAATTGCCTGCTGCAATAGAAAAGGTTTTATAATACAGGTTGAGTATCCCATATCCAAATATTCCGAAATACGGACTTTTTTGAGTGAGAGTGAGATAGTGAAATCTTTGTTTTTTGATGGTTCAATGTACACAAACTTTGTTTAATATACAAAGTTATTAATAATATTGTATTAAATGACCTTCAGGCTGTGTATATAAGGTGTATATGAAACATAAATGAATTGTGTGAATGTACACACACTTTGTTTAATGCACAAAGTTATAAAAAATATTGTATTAAATGACCTTCAGGCTGTGTGTATAAGGTGTATATGTAACATAAATGTATTCTGTGCTTAGATTTAGGTCCTATCACCATGATATCTCATTATGGTATGCAATTATTCCAAAATACGGAAAAATCCCATATCCAAAATACCTCTGGTCCCAAGCATTTTGGATAAGGGATACTCAACCTGTATAACATTTGTCTGTTTGATTTTGAAAATAAACTCTGGACTGAGTCCCTGGATTACAGGAAGGTGATCCGGTCCTGTCACTCAGGAAACCCCTGATGTGCCTGTACCAAAAGGAACCTGTGAGTGGAATTCTATTCCATTTAGTGTGGTGGTCTGTATACAAAAGATACTGTATACATGTCTGACCACAACTGGGGGGCAGTGAGTTCTGTGTTTAGGGAGGAGGGGGGGGACAATTACAAGTTACAGTGTTATTTGGTTTTTTTTTTTCAAAGCGTGATTATACCTGTTACAGTATAGTTTATGCATCTGCTTTTTGGAGTGACCCCTATGTATCAGAGGGGATAATTCATCTTGGATCTCTCCTGCGATCATATGTGCAGTTTCCCGATTATTGGGAAACTGCGCACACGTAAGACCTGTATCAGCGCGTGTGCAGAATGAGTCCTGCAATCGCACTGCAGCACTGCGATCGCCTGTGCCTGATTGACAGGCACAGGTATTTGGGGGGGGAGGGGGACGGCGGCGGGGGAGGCTGGCATTGCTGAAAACAAGGACGTGTCGCCCCTATTTTCCGAGTGGTGGCGTGACCAAGGACTGCATCATGCACACAGTTTCCTTGACCTCTGAAAGCCGCCCTGTGACAGGTAGTCTGAGTACGCTCAGGCTTACTCCGTCTGCCATTGGGGATGAACATCATGATGGATGGTTGCAATGTTCATCCCGGTGTGCGATTGCAGTATTGCTATCACAGTTGTAGAAAGAAGGGGCAATGCAATCCATACTGAGCTAGGCCCGGAGTGTATAGGCAGCATTGTATGTCTGCACCATTAGATACACAATGTTGTATTTGTATATATTCAGATTGTATCATCAGAGCCATTCCCCCACATTGGTTATAATGGTCCCTATGGTGCATTTTCATTTAAGATTTCTCGTGGCCACTTATATGGAACAAGTTGTGAGTAGAACACAACACATGAGCCAGCCTTGGAAAGTATCAGTGTCTTTATATATAAATGTACAGCAGATGTTACGTCATTTATGCCCTTATTGCAGGTAATATCTATCCCCGGCAGCAATGCTTATCAGTGAGAGAACTGGTATAATAGTTACCGGTGGTCTGTTCCGGACGGCAGAGACTCTGAGATCCCAGCAGTCAGTGTCACGCCCACAGGAAGGTGTACTGCAGTAGGGAGCCGCGAGTGCCAGGGTCTCCCGGGTGTCTGTGTGCAGCTGCTTGGCCTGCCCTATGTCACAGTCCTCCGGAACCTGCTATGAGGCTGAAGCAGTGGCTGATCAGTGTCTGAGGCTGGACCATGGCAGCGCCATTGATGGAAAGTGCTGCAGTCCACTTCATAGACACCGTGACTAGGCTGCAATGGAGAGCAGTGTACTGGCTCCACCGATGGAAGTCCCATTGCAAGTGCGTAAGTAAAGCAAAATAAGTAACTTTGTGTCTGGAACAAACCATGTTGCCATGCACAGGGAGCAAACGCATTCCATTTTTTTCTGTGCAGGGTAAATACTGGCTGTTTTTGCATGTAGCCCACAAATGCTAGACAGCTTTATTTTTACACTCAAATTTAGATTTTAGTTTTAACACACTACACCCAAATCTAACCATCTCTGCACATGTTACATCTGCCCCACCTGCAGTGCGACATGGTTTTGGCCAGTTGCTTGCTTTTTTGCTTTACTTACACACATGACTTATTATGTACAGTCTACTATTTCTCAGCAGATACCTTATCATCATTTTACATATGACTGGCTGTGACATTTTTAGTCTGTCTCATTGATTGTAAAGTATATGTGGAGGAAAAGAAAAATGATTAACCAAGTTCAATTATTTATTTCAGAAATCTGTTACCATGCTCTGTGCTCCGTTCAGCTAATTGCGCCCCCAGCTTTTCAGTCTTGCCGTCTGTCTCATCAGTCTTACCACCTGTCTCGTCAGTCTTGCCACCTGTCTCATCAGTCTTGCCACCTGTCTCGTCAGTCTTGCCACCTGTCTCATCAGTCTTGCCACCTGTCTCATCAGTCTACCTGTCTCGTCAGTCTTACCACCTGTCTCGTCAGTCTTACCACCTGTCTCGTCAGTCTTACCACCTGTCTCATCAGTCTTGCCACCTGTCTCATCAGTCTTACCACCTGTCTTATCAGTCTTGCCACCTATCTCGTCAGTCTTGCCACCTGTCTTATCAGTCTTACCACCTGTTTCGTCAGTCTTGCTGTCTGTCTCATCAGTCTTACCACCTGTCTTGTCAGTCTTGCCGTCTGTCTCGTCAGTCTTGCCACCTGTCTCGTCAGTCTTGCCACCTGTCTCATCAGTCTTGCCACCTGTCTCATCAGTCTACCTGTCTCATCAGTCTTACCACCTGTCTCGTCAGTCTTACCACCTGTCTCGTCAGTCTTACCACCTGTCTCGTCAGTCTTACCACCTGTCTCGTCAGTCTTACCACCTGTCTCATCAGTCTTGCCACCTGTCTCATCAGTCTTACCACCTGTCTTATCAGTCTTGCCACCTGTCTCGTCAGTCTTGCCACCTGTCTTATCAGTCTTACCACCTGTTTCGTCAGTCTTGCTGTCTGTCTCATCAGTCTTACCACCTGTCTTGTCAGTCTTGCCGTCTGTCTCGTCAGTCTTGCCGTCTGTCTCGGCAGTTATTGCTGTGGCTGTTCCAGGCTTTATAGTATTTCTGCAGGATTCATCATCGGATCTGTGGGAGGACTGTGGTATTACTACACCGCTCTACTCCTGGTTGTTGTAGCAACAATCAATGCTCTTGTTACCGGACTCTGCTGAACTCCGTTCTCACTTATTTATACATATTTCTAAGGTAAGACTTTAAAAAAAAAGAAAAATAACCTTATGTAATTCTAGCCACATCAGCTCTGACAATATCCTTGTCAACTCCAGGGGTACAGAGGGGGTCAGCAATTACTATTACACAGGAGTCTGATTTTGCAAGGCCGACCCAATTGCACCAGATAATGTAAGAGAGCAAATCCTGATAACAATGGTCCAGATTTATAGAAGCTTGGAGAGATAAAATGGAGAGAGATAAAGTAGTTGTTTTCAGCTCACCATACAGTACATGCAGGGACGGAAGGGATTCTGTAACATCCTTCCAGCCCAGAGAATAACAGTACAACACCTGTGTATGTCATATATACACAAGTCTCAGCTAGGGACAACCATTTACACAGCAACAGTACATTTTGTACATACAGTAATTGTTTCTTTCTCGGTAACATTGCTCATTTTTCCCTGTTGCAAATACAGTAGAATCAATGCACAGTTGGCCCAATTGCGATTCAATTGCAGGTGTAAAATGTATTGGGTTTTTCATATATTACCTGTTATCTGTAACAAACGTGGCTCACCCACATGCGATTGTCTTAGAAGTGGAACCGCAGTTCAGAATTGGTTGAATCAGGATAAATAATGGAAACAAATGTTAGAGCCAATGAAGAGTGCATTAGAACCATTGGCCCATTTTGTTAAGGATTGCGTTGTGATATTTAATTAATATACACTATTATTATTATTATTATTATTACATTTTATTTATAAGGCGCCACATGTGTTTCGCAGCGCCGTACAAAGGACAGTACAGGGAGATAAAACATAGCATTACAGTAAATAAATAACAGAAATAGAGTACAGGTAACAGAGCACCACACATTCTCAAGACATAATACAGCTAAGATGTAAGTATTGAGGGAGTGATCATCGTACTACTAGAGGCTGGTGGCCATAGATGGAGATGAGCCTTTACTAGCAGGATAAAGATGGTCGTTGAGTAGGGGAGAGCTGTGAGTGAAATGTGTTGAGACGAGGGCTTAGATAACAAGAGGAAAGATGGCCCTGCTCTGAAGAGCTAACAATCTAATGGGGAGGGGCGACAGACAGATGACAAGAGGTGCAGGCAAGTGGGAGGTAGCCTGATGGCAGTATGCAAGCAAAGCTGACATGTTCACGGCAGGGGGGTGCAGGCACGGCTTCAGCACTGGGTTATGCATTGGGAGGGTATGCTTTGATGAATAGGTGGGTTTTTAGTGCCCGTTTGAAGCTTTGCAAGGTTGGGGAGAGTCTAATGGAGCGGGGGAGTGCGTTCCACTGAAGGGGTGCAGCACGGGCAAAATCCTGAACTCGTGCATGGGAAGTAATGACCAGGGCGGTGGAGAGGCGACGGTCATTAGTCGACCCTAGGGGGCGGGAGGGAGTATGAAGGGAAAGGAGGTTGGAGATGTAGGGAGCAGTGGAATTAGAGATGGCCTTGTATGTGAGGGTGAGGAGTTTGAAGAGGATTCTGTAGGGGAATGGGAGCCAGTGTAGATTTTGTTGAAGGGGAGTGGCAGATGTGGTGCGGCGGGAGAGGAAGATAAGCCTAGCTGCGGAGTTCAGGACAGATTGGAGGGGAGCAAGATGGGAGAAAGCGAGTGAGGACATTGCAGTAGTCAAGTCGTGAGATGACCAGTGAGTGGATGATGAGTTTAGTTGCACTCTGGGTGAGATATGGCCTGATACGAGCAATGTTACGTAGCTGGACACGACAGGATTGTGCCAGAGCTTGGATGTGGGGTGCAAAGGAGAGGGAGTTGTCAAGAGTGACGCCCAGGCAGTGGAGTTGGGGAATGGGGGAGATGGTGGTGTTGTCAACAATGATGGAGATATTGGTCGGGGGTTTTGCTCTGGATGGGGGGAAGATGATGAGTTCCGTTTTGTCCATGTTGAGCTTTAGATAGCGTTCAGACATCCAGGAGGAGATTGCAGAGAGGCAGCTGGAAACCTGAGAGAGGACAGAGGGGGACAGATCAGGAGATGAGAGGTAGAGTTGTGTGTCATCAGCATAGCGGTGGTATTGAAGGCCAAATGAGTTAATGAGCGCACCCAGGGAAGAGGTATACAGGGAGAACAGAAGGGGTCCAAGGACAGAACCCTGAGGGACACCAACAGGAAGGATGGAAGGGTGTGAGGTGGTGCTGGAGGCAGACACAGAGAAGGAGCGGTTAGTGAGGTAAGAAGAAAACCAGTCAAGGACAGTGCTAGAGAGGCCAGCGTTTTGGAGTGTGCCGAGGAGGAGAGGATGATCTACGGTGTCAAAGGCAGCAGAGAGGTAAAGAAGGATGGGCAGAGAGAAGTAGCCCCTGGATTTGGCCGAAAGCAGGTCATTGGTGACTTTCACCAGGGCAGTCTCAGTTGAGTGGAGTGGGCGAAAGCCAGATTGTAGTGGATCGAGGATGGAGTTGTCAGAGAGGTAGCTTGTGAGACGGCTGTAGACTAGTCGTTCAAGTAATTTGGAGGTGAAAGGGAGAAGAAAGATGGGGCGGTAGTTAGTGGGTGATGAGGGGTCGAGGTTGGGTTTTTTGAGAATAGGCGAGACCAGAGCATGTTTGAATGGTGAGGGGAAGATGTCGGTGGAGAGGGACAGGTTAAAGAGGTGAGCAAGGTGGGAGCAGGCCGTGGGGGAGAGGGAGCGAAGAAGACGGGAGGGAAGGGGGTCCAGGGGGCAGGTGGTGGGGGGGAAAGATAAGATGAGGGAGTGGACTTCCTTTTCTGAAGTGGGATGGAAGGAGGACAGGGTGGGATAGATGGAGGGGAGGGATAAAGGGGGCAGGGGGGTAGCAGAGGGGTGACGGCGGGAGATGTCGTGTCGGATATCCTCAATTTTGGAGATGAAGAAGGAGGCAAAGTCAGTGGCAGAGAGGGAGGATGGGAGGGGAGGAGGAGGGGGGCAAAGGAGAGTGTTGAAAGTTTCAAAGAGAATGCGTGGACAGGAGGACTGAGAAGAGATGAGTGCTTGGAAAAAGGATTGCTTGGCGAGGGAAAGAGCAGAGCTGTAGGAGGAGAGAATAAACTTGAAATGGAGGAAGTCCGGCAGAGAGTGAGATTTCCTCCAGGAGCGTTCAGCGGAGCGTGAGCATTTTTGTAAGAAACGTGTTAGTTTGGTGTGCCAGGGTTGGGGTGTGGAGCGGCGGAGGGAGACAGAGGAGAGGGGGGCCACAGAGTCGAGAGCAGCGGTTAGGGAAGAGTTATAGAAGGTGGCTGCCTGGTTGGGACAAGTCATAGTGGAAAGAGGAGAGAGGAAAGTCTCGAGGGAGGACATGAAAGTGGGGTTGAGAGACCCAAGATTGCATCTGGTGGTGGTGGGTCTGGGCGTGGAGAGGAGGAGGGAGGATGAGATGGTGAAAGAAAGCAGATGGTGGTCAGAGAGAGGGAAGGAAGAGTTTGAGAAATCAGAGAGATCACATCGGTGGGTGAAGACAAGGTCGAGGGAGTGGCCGAGATTGTGAGTAGGGGTGGAGGTCCATTGAGAAAGTCCAAAGGAGGTGAAAAGGGCGAGAAGATAAGTGGAATCGGCATTAGTGATGTCAATAGGGATGTTAAAGTCACCGAGGATGACAGAGGGGAGGTCGGAGGAGAGAAAGTGGGGAAGCCAGGCAGCAAAGTTGTCAAGGAAAGGTGAAAAGTGGCCAGGGGGGCAGTAGATCACTGCCACAAGGAGGTGAATGGGGTAGAAGAGGCGGATAGTGTGGACCTCGAAGGTGGAGAAGGTGAGAGAGGGCTCAGGTGGGATGACACGAAAGGTGCAGTTAGGGGAGAGAAGGACGCCCACGCCTCCACCCTGGCGACCATCAGTTCTGACTGTGTGGGTGAAGGAGAGGCCTCCGTAGGAGAGGGCAGCAGGGGAGGTGGTGTCAGAGGAGGAGAGCCAGGTTTCAGTGATGGCGAGAAGGTTAAAAGAGTGGGAGATGAAGAGTTCGTGGATAATTGGAAGCTTGTTGCAGATTGATCTAGCATTCCAGAGTGCACAGGAGAAAGGAAGGGAGGGGACAGGGGAGATAGGGATAAGGTTGGCTGGGTTCTGAGTGTTTGTGGGTGATTTTGAATTTGAGGGGTGAGACCTGGCAGTGAGGATTGGTATGTGACAGGATCGAGGAGCCATCATTTGGTACAGTAGTGTTCAGGGAAATAGAATGGTGTAGGTGTAATATAGAATGAACAAGGAGAATGTGGGGTGTAATGGAAGCAAAAGTCAGTGCAAACAGAATTTTAAGAAATAATGTTAGGAACGGAAAGGCTGAGATGGATACACAGTGGTTGTAGATTGTGTAAATGAGAGTGTGAGCAATGTGTGAAAGCAGTAGGGCTGCTACTTAATCAGACAGGTTGTTCAGTATCCAGGCTGTGCAGGCTGCAGGCATTACTGGTAAATTCTGTGGCTTTTGCTGTATTCACAAATACTGTACGATGCGGTAGTTGTGGCTTCCGGACTACATCAGTTGTTTTCAGCATTGTTATTGCATAGGAAAGTAAAAACAGAGGGGGGATGTATCAATCCTTGAAGAGAGATAGAGTGCAGACAGATAAAGGATCAGTTTCTGTAATTATTTTCAAACTCAGCCTGTAAGATGACCGTTAGAAGCTGGTTAGTACTTTATCTCTTTCCACATTATCTCTTTCTAAGGTTTGATACATACGGGTCTATTTACTAAGCTTTGGACGGAGATAAAGTGGATGGAGATAATGTACCAGCCAACCAGCTTTTGTCATTTTTCAAACACAGCCTGTACCACGATAGTTAGGAGCTGATTGGCTGGTACTTTTCTCCATCTACTTTATCTCTGTTCAAGATTTAGTAAATAGACCCCATATATGTCTACATACATCTATCCTCTGTGTGTTACAAGTCACGTTACATATAACGCGTGAGTGCAGTGTGACTTGATAGCACTGAGCGTCTTTTCTTCCAACTTTCCATCAACATGCGTCCTATTCGCAAAGTGATGTGACTATGACGCACAAGCAGCTTATGCTATGATATGTGGCCTGCCTATATCCTGTGTGTGACTGCGGCTGCATGCAATAGGCTACAGTGGGTTACATTTTCAGCGCCTGTGACACTGTAACATAGCATTTTGTATGCAGATACAGCCGCAGTCGCACACAGAATTAGGCATACCACATATTTTAATCAGCATAAGGCGTTTGTGCGTCCTGTTCACATGACTTTTTAACGGAAAAAGTCACCCAAAAAGGCCCTCCGCGCTACCAAGTTTTGCAAAAGCGCGGCATTACTAGGGGGGCTGTTTGATGTGCAAGGTAGCTAGATAAACTGTATGTGGACACATCTGTACATCTCCACCAAAGACTATTATCATCTCAAACTTACCTAATACTGTACGTGCAGGGCCATGGAGAGCAGCGCCAGGCCCCTGTACTGCATGGCGGTATGATCAAAATAGGGGGCGTGACCACATTCCTATCTAAATCAAGTTAATTGCACGGAGCTGTTCGATAGGGGAGATCTTACCTTGCTTGATCTGGGAAGTGGGTTCCTCCTCAACTGGCGAATGTGTAGTAGAGAGCAAAGACTCCAGCCCAGTTACCTAAAGCATGGTCTGCAGACTGGTAATGTACCCAACCGTTCTCACGTGACTCCTTTTAGGACTCTTATCATGTAAGCTAGTGAACTCTGTTTCATTTCCTTTTTATTATTGTCCTTGAAACTAATACAATATAAACTGTATGTCCATGTTTCTAATTTTTTTCTGTAACCAAACCTTGGAAATATATATATATATATATATATATATATATATATTCTAGCATATTCTCTGTGTTTCTGGTTGAACTTGCAAGCCTGTTAGACCCAATGCTACATATCTATGTGCAATTGAGTGTGACATTTTAATCTTTATGTGGAGAATGTAAAGACTGGTAACTTCATTGTGGTAGTGACAATATGTTTTTCTTGTGTGAGTGACTGAAGTGCTCAACCACCATGACCCAGCTGTATCTGGTTGCAATGAAATCAATGGAGTCCTTACATTTTTTGCACAAATATTAATATTTCACACCTAATTACAAATGGACACTGTATGTAGCATTAGGCCTAACAGGCTTGCAAGTTTATCAAGAAACATGGAGAATATGCTAGATTAAATGTATTTAATACAAAAAATATTTCCAAGGTTTGGTTACAGAAAAAAGATTAAAAACATGGACATACAGATTATATTGTATTAGTTTCAAGAAAAAAGAAGTGGGAAAAACAGAATTCACAAACTTACATGATGTGTTAGGGCTCTGTCATGAAAGGAGTCACATGAGTAAAGGTTTGAACCATTACCAGTCTGCAGACCATCTTTTAGGTAATGGACACATTATCTTAGTTGGCTCAGTAATTTTTTCTCCCAGCAGCTGCTCCAGGGACCCCATCTTTAAATGTATCTCTTTTAGGGGGTAATTCCAAGTTAATCGCAGCAGGATTTTTGTTAGCAGTTGGGCAAAGCCATGTGCACTGCAGGGGAGACAGATATAACATGTGCAAAAAGAGTTAGATTTGGGTGGGTTATTTTGTTTCTGTCCAGGGTAAATACTGTCTGCTTTATTTTTACACTGCAAATTAGATTGCAGATTGAACACACCACACCCAAATCTAACTCTCTCTGCACATGTTAAATCTGCCTCCCCTGCAGTGCACATGGTTTTGCCCAACTGCTAACAAAAATCCTGCGATCAACTTGGAATTACCCCCTTAGTACCAGATGGTTAATAAATGAGTCACTTGCTACTAGGTAACTGTCTCTCAATAGACAGGGGAATTGGGACAGCCCAGATGGACACAAAATTCTTTTAGAGGTGAGCCAATGAATCTTGGGACATCTCACCTAAGCTCAATTATAACCACTTTGAGATTTGTATTTCATTAACTTTCCTTAAAAGAATGTCTCCTGGTATGAGATCATTATCTCACTTCCTTTACTTAAAGAAGCCCATTAGCTATTTATTATTCAGCCTGCAAATAGGTCACATATGGGACACAGCATGTCAGCCATTTTGAATACAATTGTTTTATACATACAGAGAACATGAAATGTCATTTCTGGAAATTACTTCTGAGTCTAACTGCTACACCTCCCACTGAAGATAGACATGGTAGACATAGTGATTATCTATCACATTGTCTCCTGTGCCCCTGCTTCCATGTTATTATTTTGTCAGGACAGACCATCAGCATTCCAATGTTCTGCAGCCTTGCGTTGTTGAAGTGTAAAATTGTACTGTTGCAAAGTAAGGTTCCACTTTAAAAGTTATGGAAGGGACAGGTCCTTTTTTAACAGCCTGGGCCCCCATTTTCTCCCAGTAAACCCCACTTTTGGTACATCCGTGGCATCTCTATATGTATATACATTATTGTAAACCTCAACATATTCCTTTTCTGGCTCAGCCTCAAGGAAAGGTTGACGGGCCGTCCCCCTCAGAGACTTTAAGGTAATGTCTGCCTGGTTCTCTCTTTGAAAGACTCCACCCTTCTGATGTGGCTGACGGACTTTCATCCTGGTAGGATCATTCTGTTGCACCACTTGAAAGGTTTCACTTCTTGTCACTTGGTCTTTCTATGGAGGGGGGAGGGGGGTTTCAACTTTAGGTGTGTCTGTGTTTGTGATAGTGGGTCTGCTGTTGCTAGTCCACTGCCCACTGCCCCTGACACATCCCCAACCAGCCTTTCAGAGGTTAGGAGAGAGGAGTATTTCTGTGCCGCTCTTACCAGATCCCCACTAGCTATGTATTTGTACACCCTTGGTCACTCTCACACCCTGGCACATGTAAGTTGGCATGAACACTTTTCATCACATCCACAGAACTTTCATCCTGATTAGAGATAAGCATACACATTTCTATCTGATTAGACGCCAAACTGTGGATTTTCAATGGGATATTTCTTCCATAACAGAAACCTTATCATCATCGGTACATTTATTTGTACAGTTTCCCTTGAGCCACTTGGGTTATCTGGGGGAAAACAGGGTTAGCAGGTATCATTGCACCAGTAATGACATCACCCTCATTTACATACAGTATGTGGCATGCATCCTCCCCAGATCAGTACCAAGTACAACATTCGTAGGCAAATGAGAAGGTCTCCCACCTCCCAGATGCCTTTTCCTGAGCCCCAATTCAAATACTCTCCCTCACAATATGATCACAGAGCATTTCAGGTGCTTTATACAGTGTCACATCATTGCAGGATTCAGCATTATCACATATACAGTACCTGGGATGAGTCACATGGTTCAGCAGAACTAGAGATAGCAGGAACAAAATTTGCAGGAACATATTTGGATATTAATTGGCCAAAGTCAGTCCTCACTAGCACACTTGTGCAGATACTCTCACACACTCCCGTCTCTCTCACAAGTATAGTCTTTTCCCTGGTTATGTCCTTGTTATAATCAGCCTCCTCCAGTAACAAATCATGGGCATCTTGTGGCAGTACACTGCTAGCACCATCAGCTTTCCCCAGCAGAGTAAACTGGGCCTCCGGATGCCATATCTCAGTAACATTTTCCACATTGACAGTAGCTGGTGGTGGCATCCTTTTCTTGTGGGACCTCCCTATAAGCCGGGTGGTTGCTTCTCCAGCTGGTGAAAGAAGCTGTTGCAGGCAGTGCCTTTTGGCATCCACCCGGCGATACTGGTCTTGCCAGAATGTGGTATCGCGTTCCCCCCCGTTCATATGCCTCTTCTTGAGCAACCGTAAAACTCTTCTTTAGACATTCAACCTGTTCTACTAGACCCACATCATACCTGGAAAAAGATCCTCCAAGCTATACTGGCTGAAAGCATTGCCCATGTCCTCCTGTGTCCAGGTGAGCTTTGCTTTCACTGTGCAACTTCAGGCCCCTCCAGGAATCCCACATACAGGAATTTAGTACCCGCTCTTTCCCTTTCAAATCACAAGTAGGAAGTTTAATACAAATGTATTATATGATTGTTGATCACCAGAGGGCAGAAGTTTGGGAGTAGTTTTAATAAAAACAAAACATTTACGTTTCTTCTTTCAACAGAGAACAAACAGTGGTTTTGGACTTTGAGAAATGGTTAACTCCACCGATTCCAACAGCAACATTACTGCACGCATCAATACGTCTACACATCTTATAAAAATAAGTTGCTTTGCAGTGATGCTCACCTTGTTCTGCATCTTCTTGTACTTCATGGCCATTATACTGAATGCCTTCTTTACCGTTCCTCATGTCCGGGAGAACCCTCGCTATATGCTGTTTATCCACATGCTTGTCAATGATCTGGCATATCTAGCTGTTTCATTTTTTCTCTCTATGTCTGTTATGTACATGGTATACATGCCTGTGCCGATATGCTACACAGTTGTCACCTTCTCCACATGTGCATTTAGGATTACTCCATACAATTTGGCGGCCATGTCATTGGAACGCTACGCAGCCATTTGCCATCCATTAAGACATGCAGAATTGTGCACTGCGCAGAGATCTAGTATTGCTATCGCTATCATGTGGACAGTGGGGTTTATTCCACAACTCGCCGATCTTATTGCATTTTGTTTTACTGTGGAGAAACGCGTCTTCTCACTCAGTATCATCTGCAACTGGCCACTATTAATAGTGAATGAGGTACAGGTGGTCTTAAGAACAGTAACCATAGTAATTAGCTATATCATGGTTGGATTGATAATCAGCTACACGTACATCAAAGTTATACTGGTGGCTCGGAGGATTGCTTCTGGGAAATCTGCGTCTAAGGCTGGAAAAACTGTCCTTCTCCACGCGTTTCAGCTCATGTTATGCATTCTGTCTTTATCTTCTACATATACGGACAAATATTTGTCACCATATTTTTACTACACGCCATTAGTCAACTTCTTCCTGCTTATGTGTATTCCCAGATTTATAAGTCCACTGATTTATGGAATTAGGGATGAAGTGCTTGGTAAACATATGAGACATGCATGCTCATAATAAAGGTCCTTATCTTGTAAATCCCAAATTGCTTTCTAACAAATATTTAAAATGCCCGCTCTAATTTATACTGCGGACACGAGGCGCATCTTAGTACCATATATGATAAAAGTGCACTGTATGTCGCAAAACACTACATCCCTTAAGAGAAAACAATACACCCACACATTATCTGCGTTCCAAAGCTCATTGATGCATATATTTGTTATTAAAAGGATATGTATTCAATATATCACAATGTACAGTATACATATAGTTACATGGTTACAATTTATACAGTAAGCAGTTAATACAAACTAAATCACATACAGTTACAGGCCAGCATACAATACCATCTCTTTCTCATATAAAGTCTTCCCTCCATATCACTCTTTCTCTCTCTGTAAAATCATGCAGGCACTGGTCTGGCAGCACCTCCATCATCATCATCTGGGACAAAACAGCAACTCACTCTCTAAGTCCTAGAAACTGCCTATATCACTCAGTGGGAGTTTTCAGTCTGTTGGTTTCGATCTCCTTCTATTGGTC